>NW_023144628.1:14571188-14670875 GCF_012932325.1 Thrips palmi | reverse complement strand
GGCACCCGCGCCCCGGCGGCCCTCGCGGCCCTCGCGCCCTGGCGGCCCCGCAGCACCTACACTCTCGCGGCCCACGCGGCTCTTACGCCCTCGCGGCCCCGCGGCCCCCCGGGACCCGCGCCCTGGCGGCCCCGCAGCACCCACGCCCTCGCGGGCCCCACGGCCCTCGCGGCCCCACGCCCTCGCGGCCCCCCGGCCCTCGCGGGCCCCCCCCGGCCCTCGCGGCCCCACGGGCCCCCGCGGCCCCACGGCCCTCGCGGCCCTACAGCTAAACCCTCGCGTCCTGGCGGCCCCGCAGCACCTACACTCTCGCGGCCCACGCGGCTCTTACACCCTCGCGGCCCCCCGGCCCCACGGCCCCCCGCGCCCCGGCGGCCCCCGCGGCCTTCGCGGCCCCCCCGCCCCTTTCGGCCCCCGTGCCCCCGCGGCCCCTACGCCCCAGCCGCTCTCGCAGCCCTCGTGGCCTCACGACCCCGCAGTCCTGCCAGCCCTCGTAACACCCTCGTAACTCACGCAAAAATCCTGTTCTTTGAGTTAGCTACCCACTCAAAACAAAAATGAACATTTAAATGCAATTCCAGTTTTGAGCATACACGTACTTTCCGCGGGCCTTCCATGCATCTGCTGTAGCGCACACACTTGCCACTGATAAAAGCTCGGCCTTGAGCTTCGTCTTCATCTCCTCGAGCTTGGACTGGACTCGGTTTCTCAGAGTCTTCTCACACATCAGGCGGCAGTTGGGAGGGATAACTTCACCAACAAGACTCTTGAAAGACCGAGACTCCACAAATCGGAAAGGCAATCTGTTTTCCACGACCACGTCAACCACCAGCTCATCGAGCCGTGCTTGTGAGATCCTCTTGCCCTCCGTAAAAAGGGATCTCACACTGGTTTGGCCGCGACCAACACCAGCCGAGAGGCGCGCACGCTTTGGTGTCGGATCGTCAACTTGCGCCTCCTGGTCCGCTTCCAGAGCCATCCGGTGCCTCGCCTGCAAATATTACAGTCTTAGAAAATGACGAATGGTCGGTTGAACGGACAGGCACGGCGGCCTGTGTCTCGTGGAGGGCAACCGGCGAGCGAAAGGCGAGCAAACGCGAAGCTACCCAAAAATATTGACAACAAACTGTAGAGGCTTACCTTCAAGTGCTTCATTAGGTTGCTGCATGACGTCAGCGAAGCTTTCTTCTGTTCCTTGCAGAGCTTGCACAGAACAAAAAAGTTGCCCGTTTGTGGCTTTTCCTTCAGAAAATAAAATTTCCGGTAGGAGGGCCAAGGCAGTTGATTGTCCTTCTCCTGCTCAGGTGCACTCATTGTACGTGGACCACAACACTGGGACGACACGGCAGGTAGCGCAGCAGCACGCGCCGGCACCCAGTGCAAAGGGACGGAGGGTGCGCGGGGCGCGGGCCGGGGGTGCTCGTGCTCGCGTATTACGGCGACGGGCGCCAAGCGCAAGTCCACTGGCAAAGTCTCGAAGAACACACGTCCACACACAAACTAGCGCACACGCTGCTGGGTCACTTCTCAAATGTCACTTCACAAATATCCTTTCACAATCACTTCACAAATATCCAATCGGGAGTCGCGGTAAGGGCAGGGGTCGCGGTCGAGCGTCGAGCGCAACGCAAGATGCAACGCAGTGACTCGTCTCGTCTCACGCGGGGCCACGCACTGACGCACTGGTGCGGGGGTCGGGGGCGCGATGCGGACGGCGGCAGGGCTGAGCAGTCCGGAACTTGTCGCACGGGGCTTCGGTGCAGTCGCTCCCGCTGTTTTCGGGCAATCCTATTGGCTGTCGCAATCACGTGGCTTTGTGACGTCCTTCCCCGGCCGCCGCCCTCACCCGCCCTCACCCGCCCTCCACCCCTCCCCAAGAAAATGCAAGACAATTGAGACATGTGCACAACAAACACTGTGTTTGGCCCTTTTACTCCGGTGCCGCCGCGCGCGCAGACAGGCCTAGACCTGTCAGCCGGACGCCGATATGGCAGCCCGACCCCAGCAGACTGACTCCGAGTGTCGTTTCTGTCGCTCTGCCTCTCTCGCACTTGTAAAGGGACGTCCCATTAGTGCAAGCAAGACAGAGTGACATAACCGAATCTCGGAGTCAGTCTGCAGCACGTGCGTACTTTCACGCTTTTGTTCCCCAAAACAGCCTCTGCATCCTGCCCCCTCCCCCTCCCCCTCCCTCCCCGCCCCCGTGCTCCGACGCTCCGGCGACCCATCCCGCCGTGCCGGAGTCCCTTGTCTCTGCAGGCTGGTTCCGAGCGCTGCTTTTGTCACGCTGTCTCTCTCGCACTCCTACGGGCCATTCCATTAGTGCGATGGAGACAGCGACGCGAGTAAAGCTCGGAATCAGCCTGCTGCGTTTCTCCGGACTCATAAAGCAGGAATTCGGCCTTGCGCTTAGGCGACGACTGTGCTTGACCCATGTGTTTCCCATCCCCCCCCCCCCCCGACCTTACCCGGCCGGTCCTCCGCACACATTGAAGACTTACAAAACAAACGCACACAACTAAATCTGTTCCGCAGCAGCGAAAAAGGCAACGTCGAAAAAAAAGTATCTGTAACGTAAAACTCGTTACTTTACCGGTTAATTTGTAACTAGTACCGGTACAGTTACCGAAACTGAGAAAAGTAACTAGTTACTAGTATCGTTACTCAAAAAAGTAACTAGTACCGGTATTGTAACTAGTTACTACTAGTAACTGTCCGAACCCTGCACGAGTGCGTCAAAATGACCGCACTCCAAACTACCTGAAAATTGCATGAACACCGTGCGTTCCTGCAAACCGCCCTCCTCGGCGTGCTCGCGCACCTCGTCTCCTCTTTTCACCACGATTCTGACTCCCAGCATCGCGGCTGCAGCTCCCAGTTGGAGCGCTGTTGCCATTGTATCCCTCTTCCTGTGCTCCTCATAGTACTCCATCTTACTGTAATTAGTTACAAAGTCACTATAGTAATCCCAATTTTCCTTAACAAAGCTAGCTAGAGTCTGGCGTAGTGCCTCGCTCTTGTCAAAAGTACCCCACAGCCCAAAGGACAACGCTTGGTAAAAGCAAGAGCCGTCCGGGACTGTTTTAATTAACTCTAAATTACTTAATTCTAGTCGTCTTTGGGTCTCTGCTTCGCGTCGCTTCACTTCTGCTGAAAATTCTGCCACTTCGGGCACCCAGCCAGCACATGGTCCGTGGCGTTGCATGCGAAGCATGCGCCACGGCCTCGGCCTCGCGAGTACTGCTGGCCGCCGGCCCCATAGGATTGGGCCGGGCCCCCGTACCCGCCTGAAAACTGGCCTTGTTGCTGCTGCTGAGGTGCCCCGAAGTACCCGTAATTTTGCTGCTGCACGGGTGGCATGTTCGAATACCCATACACCTCCCCGCCTGGGTTAAAATTACGTCCCCAATTTCTGCCTGAATTGTAACCTCGGAAATTCTGATTCGGCCTGTAGTTTGAATTTCCCCGGCCACGGCCGCGCCCCCTGCCGCGACCACGGCCTCCCCCAAGAAACATTGTCAGAACTTGATCCAATTTTTCTTCCTGTGTCTGCTCTTTTTTCTCTGTTCCCACTGACAAGCTTTCTAGCTTTTCCAGAATTTTCTCTTCAATAGTTTTTTCTTTTGGCTTTCCAAAATTTTCTAAGAGTGCCAGTATTTTTTCAGCAGTTGCGCTGCTGCCAGCCGCTTCCCCCCCTGGGTTTACCTTGGCTTGCAGCAAAGCTTCAATTTTGTCTAGTCTATTTTCAAGCGCAGGGGCTCCAGCTGCCGTAGCTGCAGTCCCCTCATTTTTTTCTATAAGCGCCCTGTTCTGAATTGCATCATTTATCCTTGTAATGAGATCTCTTACTGTTTCACACCCTGCATTGACGACCAACCGTGCGTCCTCTTTTGGTATCACTTCCATCAAAATTTTCACCTTTTCTTTTTCACTGATATTTGCCTCATTGGCTGCAATGGCATGTACTCTCATTATAAATTCTATTGTTGTTTCTGAGGCCTTTTTCCTCATCTGAAGCATCCGCATTCTGAGTGCGCTGGGTGAAGTGTCAGACTGGCAGTACTCTACTAATTGCTGTCTGTACTCCGCCCAAGGTCGTTGTAGTAGCCCTTCATGAACACTTTGTAGGTACGCTGGCAAGAACTGTCCCACGTACGGGACTATGTCCTCTGCCCTTATGCCGTGTGCTACGTACACCCTGTTCAAGTGATCTAGCCAGTTCCCTACACTGTCCGCGTCAAACGGGCGCACAGTCGGTTGCAACGAGGGTGGCAAGTTTCTTGCTGCCATTCTTGCCTCTCGTTCTCTTTCCTCTGCTTCCCTTCGCTCTCTTTCCTTTTCCTCGTCTAACCACCGCAAGTAATCAAAAACCGCGTTTGCAAATTTAGTGATTAAGTCGCAAGTTTTCTTTAGAACCTCAGTTTTTGTGTACTCCCCAGCGTTCTCCCAGCCTCTAATGGACTGGCGAACAGAGTTGATTGACAATGTGCAATACGGGATCCACTCGTCGACCCCTTTCTGTGTGGCAACTACACTAAAACCCGGTAAAGTGTCTGCCCGCGCTACTTGTGTGACGATGAATGTTTTGTAAGGTGCGTTCCTCGTGTCTCGCCTCGCTTCCTCCTGCTCAAAAGCGATCGGAAATGTCTCAATTTCTGTGAAAATTTGTGTGCCTATCGAGATTCCGTCTTGTGGTTGCCAAAAATCAAGATTGCACGGCGCGAACACCGGCTCTTTGCCGTTGCCCAGGAAATTTTTAAACGGTTCTAGCGCCGGGTGCATTTCATTTTTTTTTTTTTTTTTTCAAAGTTAATAAAATGGGAAAATTTACTTGATCCTGCCTTGTCCTTCCAACCCGATTCGAGTTTTAGAATTCCGATGTACTAACCTGCTGTATGCCTCCTGTGATGAAGCGTATCCAAAATTTTCACTGGTGACACAACAATAAAATTTAAATTTTGAACTTTCTTGTCTTATTTCTCGGGCTCTCAGTGCCCAGCACACTGGACTTTCACTGCACTCTCACTGCACTCTCACTGCACTTTCACTCCTCGCAAGCCGAGTCGCCGAAGGCTTGCGGTGCGCGCGCGAATTTTGACGAGAGTAAAAAAAATTCCAATGCTAATCGCATTGCAGGGTGTTCCCAGTTTCATAACTGGTTTAAAAGTAAGTTTTGAAATACCAATAAAAAGGAGTCCTAGTTTGGGAACGGTATTGCAGCAAAGTTTGTCAAAACAGTAACAAATGTGTAGAAATCATCGTTTGGCCTAACTTTAGGCAGCCACTGCGTCTAATCTAAGGCGGCTAATCGTTCTCCCTCAACGGGTGGGTGTTCTTTGGGCCTTACTTTAGAACACCTTTGTTACGGAGTGCGATTAGCCGCCTTAGTTTGGGAGCGGTATTGCAGCAAAATTTGTCAAAACGGTAACAAATGTGAAGAAATCGTGGTTAGGGCTGACTTAAGGCAGCCACTGCATCTAATCTAAGGCGGCTAATCGTTCTCTCTCAACGGGTGGGTGTTCTTTGGGCCTTCCTTTGAAACACCTTTGTTACGGAGTGCGATTAGCCGCCTTAGTTTGGGAGCGGTATTGCAGCAAAGTTTGTTGAAACGGTAACAAATGTGCAGAAATCGTGGTTTGAGCTGACTTTAGGCAGCCACTGCGTCTAATCTAAGGCGGCTAATCGTTCTCCCTCAACGGGTGGGTGTTCTTTGGGCCTTACTTTAGAACACCTTTGTTACGGAGTGCGATTAGCCGCCTTAGTTTGGGAGCGGTATTGCAGCAAAGTTTGTCAAAACGGTAACAAATGTGAAGAAATCGTGGTTTGGGCTGACTTTAGGCAGCCACTGCATCTAATCTAAGGCGGCTAATCGTTCTCTCTCAACGGGTGGGTGTTCTTTGGGCCTTCCTTTGAAACACCTTTGTTACGGAGTGCGATTAGCCGCCTTGGTTTGGGAGCGGTATTGCAGCAAAGTTTGTTGAAACGGTAACAAATGTGCAGAAATCGTGGTTTGAGCTGACTTTAGGCACCCACTGCGACTAATCTAAAGCGGCTAATCGTTCTCCCTCAACGGGTGGGTACTCTTTGGGCCTTCCTTTAGAACACCTTTGTTACGGAGTGCGAGTGCGGTTTGTCAAACCAACCGTTTAGCTGGTCACAGAATTGAAGAAAACATGACAAGTCAACCGCAGCCTTTAGAAGCATGCCAAACAATCCAACCTCAGCAACAATGAAGGGGCAGTTTCAATGCGCGACTACTCTTTTTTTCAGTCTCGCGATTTTCGAAAGGGCGCAGACACCGAGAAAATTGTTGCCAACCCACGAAAATTAATTAATTGCGTCTTTTCTGCTACGAACGTTTTACCAATGACGGATTTCAAAGATGTTCCAATGTCAGGACACAGTGCAATGCGCTAGCATTGGCATTTTCGAATTTCACGGCGTGTTGATTTCTTTTGATGGGTCACTTTAAATTTTGACAGTTGGTATGATGGTGTCGTGTCGTTGCCATGGCGATTTTTTTTTCATGTTTTAACCATTTTCTCAGAACACAGACAATTTCTTGTCACTTTGATGAGCCAGAAGGTTTAGTTTTGAGGAGTGGTACATTTTTTATTTGAACCATTTTTTCATATCATGAACGGTTCTGGTTTTCGATTGTTGCAAATTTATGTTTTTCGCGTTTACGGAAAATTTCCACGATGAATTTTCAAAAAAATTTGGAATTTTCGTTTTTTTTATAGTTGAAATAGTTTAGCGTTGTTTATTTGAAAATCGAAGAGGGGGGGGGGGGGAAGGAATCCACGGACCTCGGACAATAGGGGTTCTTGGGAACCCCTAAAAAACAAAACCGAAAAAAAAATGAATTTTAAAAAAAGCGAGAGAAAAAAAAAACAAGACGAATCTGAGCCTCGAGTTCCCGGCCGATGCACCAAGATGTTTCGGTGGTGATGTTCGATAAATCAAGGCTAGATCCAACTTGGTTTTATCGTGGCTATATTGTCTCGCTAGGTTACAGGGGTGGCCCCACACGCACCTTACACTTGATTGTCTAGGACGCGACTGACTGCCGTCCCCTCCAGCGGGCCGATGCGAGCCAGTGCATCGGCTGCTCTTCCCTGTCGCTCCGCATCGGAACCGCTGGAAGGGTTTTCTATTAGCGTCAGCAATACGGGGCGTCGCGGCGGGCTCACGCCGATTGCCAGTCGCGGGGGCCCGCAACAGGGGGGCTAAATTCAAAACAACGTTACAGAAATTTGAGGGGTTGTTACAAAGTTTGAAGAGGATTCACTTTATTCTACATTTGTTTGGACTCATAGCGAGAATTTAGAATTAGATAGCTCTCAGCGAGCGAAGCGAGCCAAAAGCTATAAATGCTTAACTGTCTGAAACGTTGTTTCCGAGTCCTACAATGGGGAAGACTTTCTCGTCTAGAAGGGCTGGCGCACTTGCTTCCCCCCACTTGCCACGGAGCCGAAATTTAGAAGAGGCTTCCTGTTGCGAGCGAAGCGAGCTAAAAGCTATAGCCTTGTTGAGCGGGAAATGTTATAACTTGGGGTCTTAGTCCTAGGGTTCCAGGAGATTTTAAACATTACCAGGTACATATTTTTGGTTGGCCAGACAAACAAATGGTTAAAAATGAAAATACGTTGCAAACAAATTTTCTTCCCGGCCTAAGATGGTTAAGGATCGAAGAAGGCATCACATATATCAGTCGTAAGGTACCTCAATCATGTTTATTTGCCAGCGGAGAGGATCTAGAAGCAAGTTACCTCCAGCGAGCGAAGCGAGCTAGAAGCCAATGCCTAAGTGTGTCCAAAATGCGAGTTGTTCGGGCCAGGCTAAGGGACGATTCCTGACTAACTGCTATTTCTTGGGCCAATCGGACCCAGTAAGGGCAGTACTTTTGGCCCCCTTCGGGGGCCAAAGGGGGGGGGGCGATCGCCCCCCCCCCTAATTACGCGCCTGACCAAGTGAGAAAAAAAAGAAGAAAATGGAGAGACGAACAGAAACAGGCTCACATGGACATACGAAGGACGTACGTTGATCTTAGACAGGAGGACGTAGACGTGGGCCGTGGCTGAGGCAGCGATTTCGCAGTGTAGCGTAACGTTCGTCGCTCTCTCTCGCACGTGCATCTTGCGCCACACGAGTGTGAGAGAGACAGAGCGACAAAATAATGTTGGAAATTCACACTGCTGCATCCATGCACGGCAGGCAGCACAAGAGCGATTTCGCAGTGTAGCGTAACGTTCGTCGCTCTCTCTCGCACGTGCATCTTGCGCCACACGAGTGTGAGAGAGACAGAGCGACAAAATAATGTTGGAAATTCACACTGCTGCATCCATGCACGGCAGGCAGCACAAGAGCGATTTCGCAGTGTAGCATAACGTTCGTCGCTCTCTCTCGCACGTGCATCTTGCGCCACACGAGTGTGAGAGAGACAGAGCGACAAAATAATGTTGGAAATTCACACTGCTGCATCCATGCACGGCAGGCAGCACAAGAGCGATTTCGCAGTGTAGCGTAACGTTCGTCGCTCTCTCTCGCACGTGCATCTTGCGCCACACGAGTGTGAGAGAGACAGAGCGACAAAATAATGTTGGAAATTCACACTGCTGCATCCATGCACGGCAGGCAGCACAAGAGCGATTTCGCAGTGTAGCATAACGTTCGTCGCTCTCTCTCGCACGTGCATCTTGCGCCACACGAGTGTGAGAGAGACAGAGCGACAAAATAATGATGGAAATTCACACTGCTGCATCCATGCACGGCAGGCAGCACAAGAGCGATTTCGCAGTGTAGCATAACGTTCGTCGCTCTCTCTCGCACGTGCATCTTGCGCCACACGAGTGTGAGAGAGACAGAGCGACAAAATAATGTTGGAAATTCACACTGCTGCATCCATGCACGGCAGGCAGCACAAGAGCGATTTCGCAGTGTAGCATAACGTTCGTCGCTCTCTCTCGCACGTGCATCTTGCGCCACACGAGTGTGAGAGAGACAGAGCGACAAAATAATGATGGAAATTCACACTGCTGCATCCATGCACGGCAGGCAGCACAAGAGCGATTTCGCAGTGTAGCATAACGTTCGTCGCTCTCTCTCGCACGTGCATCTTGCGCCACACGAGTGTGAGAGAGACAGAGCGACAAAATAATGTTGGAAATTCACACTGCTGCATCCATGCACGGCAGGCAGCACAAGAGCGATTTCGCAGTGTAGCGTAACGTTCGTCGCTCTCTCTCGCTCGTGCATCTTGCGCCACACGAGTGTGAGAGAGACAGAGCGACAAAATAATGTTGGAAATTCACACTGCTGCATCCATGCACGGCAGGCAGCACAAGAGCGATTTCGCAGTGTAGCGTAACGTTCGTCGCTCTCTCTCGCTCGTGCATCTTGCGCCACACGAGTGTGAGAGAGACAGAGCGGCAAAATAATGTTGGAAATTCACACTGCTGCATCCATGCACGGCAGGCAGCACAAGAGCGATTTCGCAGTGTAGCGTAACGTTCGTCGCTCTCTCTCGCTCGTGCATCTTGCGCCACACGAGTGTGAGAGAGACAGAGCGACAAAATAATGTTGGAAATTCACACTGCTGCATCCATGCACGGCAGGCAGCACAAGAGCGATTTCGCAGTGTAGCGTAACGTTCGTCGCTGGGTGATTATCAGCGTAGGTTGTCATTTTAGCCCGAGGATACTTTTGAAATAAAAGGTTCCCGAAAAAATTTCTTTTTGCACGGAGGCGATATGGGACTACTAGAAGGGTAAAAATACGTAGCCTCCGCGAAATCGGCCCACGGGTTTAGAAATGACAGCCCAAAAAAGATTGGGAGAAATTTATAGTTCATAATCAAATTTCAAATTGCTGTGTTTTCAAGTTCTAAGGCTAGGTAACGGTCGTAGATTATGCCAAAGAGAGGTCAAAACAGAAGTGGAAGAAAGTAAAATGATCCCCAGCTAAGTGCACAGCACAGCGCTGAACAGAACAGAGAGAAGCGCCGGGCAAACCGGCAACCATGTGTATGGGTGCCATGCGCCGTACAGCAATTTGAGGTTATGTTCGCCATTTCCCCTAAAAAAAAAACGATTTAAATGCAGGTCTGAGGAACTGTGGTGCCTATTAAGTGCATATAAGTGACGACACAATTCATTCTGATCAATCTTGTTACGGGACAACCTGATTTTTATGCTGAAATATGCAGTTTGAAAAGGGGTGGACGGAGTTCATTTCTTGTACCGTTTACAACCACTGTATCTCGCCACGCACTGGTCGCTAGGCTGAGATACGATTCTTCCGACCAAGCGCTTATCAAAGGGGCCACTAAAACCTAACTTTTGAAGAAATCGGGGCACTTTTGGAACATTGGTTTTCGAGAAAAGGGGGTGGACGGAGTTCGTTTTAAAAAACATACGCAGCAGAATCGAAGACTAAATTCCACTTGGACTCCCTTCGCGCAACACCAGCCAGCTGATTTTGGTGGTGGCGGATGGAGAACTGAAAGATGCACAATTCCCGAGTCGGGTCGTGTTATTAAAGCTATTTTAGCGATTTTGGTGCCAAAATAAGCACTGTGGACGGAGTTCACATGAAAACTGGGGGAACAATTTTGATGACGTGCTGTTTCACGCTTGTTGCTTTCAGAAAGTCACCGTGGCCGATGATGTGACCCCACATACTTTTTCTTTCATGTTGGTCAGAAGAAAGTCTGCTTTCATCTCGCAGGAGGTTGTTAAACACCACTTTTCGAAATCGACTTGGTGCGGGGGAAGTGGACGGAGTTCACTTTTTGACCACTTCTCGATATTATTAAGGCCGATTCAGAAGTGGCAGCTCAAAACTCAAGATTGGGGGTGATAAAGGACCCAGGTACGCGAAGGTAGCCCGCCCACACACAGCCTGCAACAAATTTCCTTCTGCAATCGTTAGTATATCGTTAGTACATGATTGTAGACCCAATGCGGCCGTTAGTATACACACCCAAGTGCGTTTTAAAAAAATACCCAAAAGGCGGGCCACATTCACATGTTCAGTTACTTCCAAAAGAACGTGCCAAAAGAGAAAACGTCCTAAAATCGTTAGTACACGTTAGTAGAGGCCACCTCGTCACTATCAACATCATTCACTATCACCACGGCCGCAGTCTTGCACCAGCGAGTCCGGGCCAGGTTCCAAAAAGCAAATACTGATCAAATAACACTAAAGGCGTGTTTGTTCCGTTGAATTGCGTTAGTAGACGTTAGTAGAGGCCATATGGTCACTATCAACATCATCACTAACACAGAGAACGTGGTATTTCTTTATAGAGGCTGGGCCAGGTTCCAAAAAGCAAATACTGATCAAATAACACCAAAGACGTGTTTCTTCCGTTCAATTGCGTTAGTAGACGCTAGTAGAGGCCATATAGTTACTATCAACATTATCACTAACACAGAGAACGTGGTATTGCTTAAGTGAGGCTGGGCCAGGTTCCAAAATGCTAATACCGATCAAATAACACCATCGAAGTTTTTGTTCCGTTCAATTGCGTTAGTAGACGTTAGTAGAGGCCAAATGGTCACTATCAACATCAACACTAACACTGAGAACGTGGTATTGCTTAAGCGAGGCTGGGCCAGGTTCCAAAAAGCAAATACTGATCAAATAACACCAACGAAGTGCTTTTTCCGTCCAAAAGCGTTAGTAGACGTTAGTAGAGGCCATATGGTCACTATCAACATTATCACTAACACAGAGAACGTGGTATTGCTTAAGCGAGGCTGGGCCAGGTTCCAAAAAGCAAACGCCAATCGAATGACATTAACTTAGTGTTTGTTCTGTTGAATATCGTTAGTGGACGTTAGTAGAGGCCATGTGGTCAGTATAAACATCATCACTAACACAGAGAACGTGGTATAGCTTAAGCGAGGCTGGGCCAGGTTCCAAAAAGCTAATAGTGATCAAATAACACCATTGAAGTGTTTGTTCCGTTTAATTGCGTTAGTAGACGTTAGTAGAGGCCATATGGTCACTATCAACATCATCACTAACACAGAGAACGTGGTATTGCTTAACTGAGGCTGGGCCAGGTTCCAAAAAGCTAATAGTGATCAAATAACACCATCGAAGTGTTTTTTCCGTCCAAAAGCGTTAGTAGACGTTAGTAGAGGCCATATGGTCACTATCAACATTATCACTAACACAGAGAACGTGGTATTGCTTAAGCGAGGCAGGGCCAGGTTCCAAAAAGCAAATACCAATCGAATGACATATACTTAGTGTTTGTTCCGTTCAATTGCGTTAGTAGACGTTAGTAGAGGCCATATGGTTACTATCAACATCATCACTAACACAGAGAACGTGGTATTGCTTTACTGAGGCTGGGCCAGGTTCCAAAAAGCTAATACTGATCAAATAACACCATCGAAGTGTTTGTTTCGTTCAAATGCGTTAGTAGACGTTAGTAGAGGCCATATGGTCACTATCAACATCATCACTAACACAGAGGACGTGGTATTGCTTAAGCGCGGCTGGGCCAGGTTCCAAAAAGCAAATACTGATCAACTAACACCAAAGCCGTGTTTGTTCCGTCCAAAAGCGTTAGTAGACGTTAGTAGAGGCCATATGGTCACTATCAACATCATCACTAACACAGAGAACGTGGTATTGCTTAAGCGAGGCTGGGCCAGGTTCCAAAAAGCAAATACCGATCGAAAAACACCAACAAAGTTTTTTTTCCGTCCAAAAGGGTTAGTAGACGTTAGTAGAGGCCTTATGGTCACTATCAACATCATCACTAACACAGAGAACGTGGTATTACTTTAGTGAGGCTGGGCCAGGTTCCAAAAAGCTAATACCGATCAAATAACACCAACGAAGTGTTTATTCCGATCAATTGCGTTAGTAGACGTTAGTAGAGGCCATATGGTCACTATCAACATCATCACTAACAGAGAGAACGTGGTATTGCTTGAGTGGGGATGGGCCAGGTTCCAAAAAGCTAATACCGATCAAATAACACCAACGAAGTGTTTATTCCGATCAATTGCGTTAGTAGACGTTAGTAGAGGCCATATGGTCACTATCAACATCATCACTAACACAGAGAACGTGGTATTGCTTTAGTGAGGCTGGGCCAGGTTCCAAACAGCTAATACTGATCAAATAACACCCTCGAAGTGTTTGTTCCGTTCAATTGCGTTAGTAGGCGTTAGTAGAGGCCATATGGTCACTATCAACATCATCACTAACACACCGTTCGTAGTATTGCTTAAGCGAGGCTGGGCCAGGTTCCAAAAAGCAAATACCGATCGCAAAACACCAACGAAGTGTTTTTTCTGTCCAAAAGCGTTAGTAGACGTTAGTACAGGCCATATGGTCACTATCAACATCATCACTAACACAGAGAACGTGGTATTAATTAAGCGAGGCTGGGCCAGGTTACAAAAAGCAAATACTGATCAAATAACACTATCGAAGTGTTTGTTCCGTTTAATTGCGTTAGTAGACGTAAGTAGAGGCCTTATGGTCACTATCAAGATCATCACTAACACACCGTTCGTAGTATTGCTTAAGCCAGGCTGGGCTAGGTTCCAAAAAGCAAATACCGATCGGAAAACACCGACGAAGTGTTTTTTCTGTCCAAAAGCGTTAGTAGACGTTAGTAGAGGCCATATTGTCACTATCAACATAACCACTAACACAATGTTCGTAGTATTGCTTAAGCGAGGCTGGGCCAGGTTCCAAAAAGCTAATCCCGATCAAATAACACCAACGAAGTGTTTTTTCCGTCCAAAAGCGTTAGTAGACGTTAGTAGAGGCCATATGGTCACTATCAACATCATCACTAACACAGAGAACGTGGTATTGCTTAAGCGAGGCTGGGCCAGGTTCCAAAAAGCTAATACTGATCAAATGACACCATCGAAGTGTTTGTTCCGTTTAATTGCGATAGTAGACGTTAGTAGAGGCCTTATAATCACTATCAACATCATCACTAACACACCGTTCGTAGTATTGCTTAAGCGAGGCTGGGCCAGGATCCAAAAAGCAAATACCGATCGCAAAACACCAACGAAGTGTTTTTTCCGTCCAAAAGCGTTAGTAGACGTTAGTAGAGGCCATATTGTCACTATCAACATCATCACTAACACAATGTTCGTAGTATTGCTTAAGCGAGGTTGGGCCAGGTTTCAGAAAGCTAATCCCGATCAAATAACACCAACGAAGTGTTTGTTCCGTTCAATTGCGTTAGTAGACGTTAGTAGAGGCCATATGGTCACTACATCATCATCATCACTATCACACCGTTCGTAGTATTGCTTTTGCATGGCTGGGCCAGGTTCCAAAAAGCAAATACCAATCAAACGACATTATTTAGGTGTTTGTTCCGTTCAAAAGCGTTAGTACACGTTAGTAGACGCCATATGGTCACCATCAACATCATCACTAACACAGAGAACGTGGTATTGCTTTAGTAAGGCTGGGCCAGGTTCCAAAAAGCAAATACTGATCAAATAACACCAAAGACGTGTTTGTTCCGTTCAATTGCGTTAGTAGACGTTAGTTGAGGCCATATGGTCACTATTAACATCATCACTAACACAGAGAACGTGGTATTGCTTTAGTGAGGCTGGGCCAGGCTCCAAAATGCTAATACCGATCAAATTACATTTACTTAGTGTTTGTTCTGTTCAATTGCGTTAGTAGATGTTGGTAGAGGCCGTATGGTCACTATCAACATCATCACTCACAGAGAACGTGGTATTGCTATAGTGAGGCTGGGCCAGGTTCCAAAATGCTAATACCGATCAAAAAACACCAACAAAGTGTTTATTCCGATCAATTGCGTTAGTAGACGTTAGTAGAGGCCATATAGTCACTATCAAAATCCTCAGTAACACAGAGAACGTGGAATTGCTTTAGCGCGGCTGGGCCAGGTTCCAAAAAGCAAATACCGACCAAATTACATTTACTTGGTGTTTGTTCTGTTCAATAGCGTTAGTAGACGTTAGTTGAGGCTATATGGTCACTTTCACCATGACTACTAACACAGAGAACGTGGTATTGCTTTATTGAGGCTGGGCCAGGTTTCAAAAAGCAAATACTGATTTAATAACACCAAAGACGTGTTTGTTCCGTTCAATTGCGTTAGTAGACGTTAGTTGAGGCCATATGGTCACTATTAACATCATCACTAACACAGAGAACGCGGTATTGCTTTAGTGAGGCTGGGCCAGGTCCTAAAAAGCAAATACCGATCAAATTACATTTACTTAGTGTTTGTTCTGTTCAATGGCGTTAGTAGACGTTAGTAGAGGCTATATGGTCACTTTCACCATGACTACTAAAGGTGGCCCCACAATGGCCGAATTCAGACGGCCGACATGCACCCGACAACCACACGACATCCGTTAAACGGCCTAGGGTCCGTGTTTTTGCACTTATATATTCCACAGAGATTCTAAATGCTCTCTCCCACACTCAGAAGCCAATACATTCGCGATATTTGATAATCCAAAGGCATTCCGTAGGGAAGAGGGGGCGTCGTCAGGTTGGTACCGCATACCCCTTCCCTACGGAATGCCTTTGGATTATCAAATATCGCGAATGTATTGGCTTCTGAGTGTGGGAGAGAGCATTTAGAATCTCTGTGGGAATATATAAGTGCAAAAACACGGACCCTAGGCCGTTTAACGGATGTCGTGTGGTTGTCGGGTGCATGTCGGCCGTCTGAATTCGGCCATTGTGGGGCCACCTTAACACAGAGAACGTGGTATTGCTTTAGTGAGGCTGGGCCAGGTTCCAAAAAGGAAATACCAATCAAATAACACCACAGACGTGCTTGTTCCGTTCAATTGCGTTAGTAGACGTTAGTAGAGGCCATATGGTCACTATCAACATCATCACTAACAGAGAGAACGTGGTATTGCTTGAGTGCGGATGGGCCAGGTTCCAAAAAGCTAATACCGATCAAATAACACCAACGAAGTGTTTATTCCGATCAATTGCGTTAGTAGACGTTAGTAGAGGCCATATGGCCAACATCATCACTAACACAGAGAACGTGGTATTGCTAAAGCGAGGCTGGGCCAGGTTGCAAAAAGCTAATACTGATCAAATAATACCATCGAAGTGTTTGTTCCGTTCAATTGCGTTAGTAGACATTAGTAGACGCCATTTGGTCACTATCAACATCATCACTAACACACCGTTTGTAGTATTGCTTTTGCGTGGCTGGGCCAGGTTCCAAAAAGCAAATACCAATCAAACGACATTATTTAATTGTTTGTTCCGTTCAATTTCGTTAGTAGACGTTAGTAGAGGCCAACCGGCCACTATTTACGTCTTCACTAACACACTGACCGCAGTCCTGCTGTAGCAAGGCCGTCCCGTGTTTCAAAACTGAAATGCAGATCAAACTGTACCCCCTTGTTGCATAGGATTAGTCTAATGCGGTCACCATCATCCTTTTTTGTTTGTTCTTGATATCGTGTATCTTTTTGCAGCATAGTGTACAGGAAGTTTTCTTCTCGGTGTGTATTAAGCATTTTATTTTTGGTTCAATTAGTTTGATCCCCGCTATTTTTATGTCAAGGTATTAAACTTTCGAGTGGTGTCACAAATGGTACGTGTTTATTTGTCGCATAGCATCTCAATATTCTTGGCTGCCCACTACCTCAGGTAAGAACATAATTTACGTTCCTTATTTATGTAACCGTTAATCTTTTTGTAAAGGGGACAAAGTCCAACTTTTTTTAAACAATAAAAATAATCGTTAAATAGCAGACGTTATCTGGACAGGCAGCGAGTGAACCGTTCGGTTCGAAAAGGATACCGTCAAAATATCGCACAGAAAGTCAACATGTAAGATAAGTTATTTGAATGACGTTATAGAATTTTCGAGTTCAGATAACTTATGGATGCCTTTGCAGACTACATTCTTCATGACCTTTGTTATGTTCATAAATTGTTTTTCTTTTTCTCTTTCCTTATGCATTTGATTAACTATAGAAGGCGTTCATCATAAAAAATATTTGCCAATATTTACTCAATTAACTACTTTTCTCTATTTTGAGTCAAACTTTAAAACAAATTATGCAAATTATTGTTTGTTAGGAATTCTTACTTCAAATGGTTTTTTCTCAGGTATTATCGTATTTTTCTAATAATTGTTTTTTATCTTTTTTATTGCCAGAATGATGAAATATTGAAGTGGGCGACCGTGTCAACAACGCAGGAGAGAGGACTGGCCGAAAGCGGATAAAAGGAGTGGAAGGACTTCTAAGGTTGAAAACAGTATAAGTACGGAAAATCAAGGATGCTGCAATGTACTGCAGCAACTAACATTTATTGGCTGAGCGATAGCGAAGCCCGTTACTCCAGTGCGGTTGAAAAGTTTTGTCTGTCTGTGTGTCCGTGTGTGTGTGTGTGTACACTACTCCTCCTGAACGGCTCAGCCGATCTGGCTGAGATTTTGCAGGCTTATTAGGTATGTTCTTGGCTCGGCACACGCGAAATTTCACCATCCTAGCTCAACTGGTTCAGTTTTTATAGCCGAAAAACACCTAAAAACGGCGAAAATTCGAGTTTTCTGCAGGTATGTCACCTCTGTCTTGAAGAAAGGGGGGT
The DNA here is from genome assembly GCF_012932325.1 of Thrips palmi. Classification (NCBI taxonomy): domain Eukaryota; kingdom Metazoa; phylum Arthropoda; class Insecta; order Thysanoptera; family Thripidae; genus Thrips; species Thrips palmi. The sequence goes on along the minus strand of NW_023144628.1, from coordinate 14,653,262 downwards.
CTGGGGGGCGGAGCCCCTCAGCCTCGACAAGTTAAAAAGTTACAAGGGTCAATCGTGTTATCTGTAGATGAAGCAACTCTAATTAAGGGGGGTCTGGGGGGCGGGGCCCCCCAGCATACAACACCTAAGAAGTAACCGACGATGGACAAGCCAATGCCTGCCGAAGGCAGGCTAGCGCCGCAGGCCAAGGTAGGTACGCTAGGCCCGGATTGGAGGAACAGGCCGCGAGATATCGCGAAGCCAGTTACGACAAAACGCGGTCTGGCGTAAACCTACCTTGTTGTAAGTGACCATATGGGCTCTACTAACGTCTACTAACGCAATTGAACAGAACAAACACTAAGTACATGTCATTCGATTGGTATTTGCTTTCTGGAACCTGGCCCAGCCTCGCTAAAGCAATACCACGTTCTGTGTGTTAGTAGTGATGTTGAAAGTGACCATATGGCCTCTACTAACGCTATTAAACGGGACAAACACTTTAATTGTGTCATTTGATCGGTATTTGCTTTTTGGAACCTGGCCCAGCCTCGCTAAAGCAACACTACGAACGGTGTGTTAGTGATGATTTTGATAGTGACTATATGGCCTCTACTAACGTCTACTAACGCAATTGAACGGAACAAACACTTCGTTGGTGTTCTTTGATCAGTATTTGCTTTTTGGAACCTGGCCCAGCCGCGCTTAAGCAATACTGTAGAGTTAGAGCCAGTGGCTATGCGCAGTCAGCACCGCTATTGGCAGTCCAGCGGTCGCGCATGCGCAGAGTGTCGAACCGGGCCTTGACAACGGTTGTTAACGCGGGCGCTTCGGTGCCAGTTGTACTCGAGCTCTGTGTGAATAAACACGTCTCCGGCCTACTCCTGGTTCCCTCAGTCTAGACACCAGAAACCACCTCCCAATCACCACAATTGGCGCAGTCGGTACTGGTGTCTACTGAGCGGTTGCTTTACGGTCGTTTCTTTCCAGTTTTTGGGGCGTTTTCCTGGCTTCTGGTGCGACGAGACGACCCGGTCCGACCCGCCCCCTCCGTTCCCCAGCGCCCCCGGCCCTCCTCGCGGACCTGAGTTACCACGATTCCCTGATCCCTGCTCCCTGCTGACCCCGGTTTCCTGGTTCCTGGTCCCCGGCGCCCTCTTGTTCCCGGCCCCCGTTTCCCTGGATTTATTTTTCCCTGAGGTAAATTTCCCATCCTTGCTTGCGCTTTTAGTTTGTGGGTTTTGCGTCCGTTTCGGACCCGGCGTTCACTATGACGGAACCCACTCCGTCGGGTGTCGAACCGCCGCCCCCGGGTGACGAGCCCGTGCCCCCGCCCACCGAGGTGCAGCGCCTCGAGGCGCGCATTGTTGAGCTGCAACGCGCTCTCGACGCTTCTCGAGCCGCCAGCGGCCCCCCGCCCTCCGCGGCCGGCCCCAGCGCTTCGCAGCCGTTGTCTGGACCTTCTCGCTCTTTGCCACGCTTTTCTGTTGGTCCCGCGGCCCCACTATATGCGAGTGGCCCCTTCGCGGCCCCGTCTGCTATGCAGTTCGGAGGCGTGGAGCCCAACGTCATTTTGACGTTGCGGAAGGCTGTGCCCAAGTACAATGGGAAGATTGGCTACGATGTGTACCGCCATTCCTTTGCTGACGTGATTCGTTATTATCAGCTTACTGATCAGCAAAAGTTTGAGCTCTTGTCATCGGCTCTTGTTGACGAGCCTTTGACCCTTCTGGAGGACCTTGGTGCCAACCGCACTTTCAGGGCCCTAGATGAGGCGCTTACGTCGGCTTACAGCAAGCCTGTCCATGCTTGGAGCGAGATGCGTTCACTGCACACTCTGAAGCAGGGTGCGGATGAGACCCTCGAGGCTTGGTGTACCCGCGTGGTGCGCGCCACGCGGCGGGCCTTCCCCGACACGCCCGGGTATCGTGTCGATGAGCACTGCGTCCAGTACTTCCTGAGCGGACTGTACGACGCCGAGATCCGCGCAGGCATGGCTGGCGTCGCCTGCCCCAACATCGGGGCTGCGCTCGACGCTTGCCGCCTCGCTCGCTCTCGCCTCGGCCAGCCCCCGGCGAAAAAGCCCCGAGCCGCGCCGGTACTCGAAACCGCGGTGGTGCCCGCCCCGGACCAGCAGCCCGCTGCGTCCTCGGCATCGGCCTCGGCGCACGGCCCCTTGCTGACGCGCCTTGACGCGCTCGCCACGCAGCTCACGGCGGCCGTCGGCCAGGTCGCCGCTCGCGCTGCCGCCGGCACGCAGGCCGCGCGCACTGACGCCCGCCCCGCACTGTTCGGGCCGACATTACATAAATGTCCGAACCCGAAACTAGCCCCACTAGCACACCATCGTCCAGGGCAAGTGGACGATGGTGTGCCATCCGAGTAGCATGGATCAGGAGTCTGTTCCTCGATGTCCCGACCGCGGCAGGCCCCCCACCACTCTCAGCCGGCGCGGACCGCCCCCCACTCCCGCTCCCTGTCCGGGACATCCCTGCCTGGACTGTACTTGTCAGAAGCATGAAGTGCGTTCGTCTCGGTTGCACGTACCGTTCCTCTCCGATGTACAAGAAATGTTCCTTTCGGTTGCGCGGAAAAAAAGGCAAATGGTTCAAACATTTGATTTTTTTAAAAATGCTTTTATTTAAATATGAGGTGATGTGACATACACTCATTATTACCTAACAGCTGTGACACAAATTCTTGGATTTTAGCTTCATTTTAAATTTAAATTTTATAAATACAACAAATTAATCACTGATTCAAGCTAAAATAGAAAAGCATATTCAACACTGTTTTAAGTTAAATACCACACACAATGTTCAGTAGGTGCCAAAATCAACTCAGAATTGAACCAAAATCAACAGTAGTCCAAGTTTCTTCCCACATCTTAATCGCTTGTCTGGAACAAAAATAATTAAATGAGAATTAACAACAAATACACAAGCTAAGTAGGTTATGATAATAATATGACAGTAAAGTGTACTTACATCATGTTAAAATGGCCCACAAAAGAAGATGTACTAAAGTTGTTGTCTCTTGGACTCTGAGCACAAAACAAAACAAATCTAGTGAGCAGTAGTTGGGACGAGCAACTAAAAAGTCATATTGTGGGTTCAAAACCTCTATCGTAGTCCAAATTTCATCCCTTATCATAATTGCTGTCTGGAACAAGAAAAATAAAAATAAAATTAACAACAAATACACAAGCTAACTCAGTTATGGTAAAATAAAAATAGAGTTAACTTACATGTCAACATGGCCCACAAAAGAAGATGTACTGAAGTTTCAGACTCTTGGACACTATCAGAGTACAAAACGAAACAAATATAGTGTGAAGTAGCTGTGACGAGCAACTTAAAAGTCAAATCTGGAGTTCAGAATCTCAATCGTAGTCCAAGTTTCATCCCACATCTTGATTGCTTCTCTGGAACAAACAAAATAAAATAAAATAAAAACTAACAACAAATATACAAACCAACCAAGTAGCTATGACATGATGTTTACTTACATTAAATTGAGTTGCAGACTGTGAGAACAACTAAGAGACTAGAAGAATCATATTATTAAGTTCTGTTTCTGATGCCGATTCATTTTGAAAAGATGTTGGGTTCGGAATCATCATGAAGGCAAAGTTTCTCTGCCGTCTCTTCATGGTCTCTCTGAAACATGTGAAATAAAAGATAAACAACTGATGAAATGGACAATGTATACAAATTTTGGATGGATAGCATTGGTGTCTTCTCGCGTGCAATGAACGGTTCAAAGAAAGAAAAAGGGACTTTGTAGTCCATAACCTCAGAACTGGTAGCAAAGTATTACAGAACGTCCAATTATCATCAGCGAAACTAGCGAGCTATGTAGATAACCTTTGTTGCGAGTGCCGAACACGAAAAGGGCCGGGAAACACCGTGAGTTTACAACTACAGAATTTCGGCAATAATGTTGGGTTTTAGGTGCCGACCTTGTTAGGTTACGGGCCGCGGCACCCGGGCACCGTTGAAATATGTATTACTAAGTACAAACAAAACTTACCTATTTATTCCCAGTTGAAGAGAGCACCCGTGCTTCAAATTTGTTTCTCTTCCATCCATTGTTCTTATCGGCACATGGAAAAAACATAGTTCGAGCGAAGTGTAACACAGAAACAAAGACAGGAACGCCGAGAGCGCGCGCAAAGACAAGACACAAGACAGTCGGAAAGAGGAGCCAACTTAATAACACCAAACTGCTGCCAACCTAACCGGGGCGGTTTATTTGAACGGTCGTCCGCGCCAGCTCACGCTAGCCCCTCATTGGCCGGCGCTGATGGCGGGGCGCGGGGAGGACGGGGGACGTACCCCCACTCCGGCCTCTGCTGGCCCTCACCACGCCGCGCGCGATCCCTGTCCGCTGCAGGGATGAATGATCATTACATGGCATGCCCCTAGAACGAAGGGTGTACTTGGGGGTCACTTGTATGGGACGTGCATCTCGCAAGGACGAACAGCGTACTTCCTACTCTGGACATCAGGCGGAGATGTAATGTCGGCCCGAACAGTGCGCTGATGACAAGCCCGCCAAGGGCCAGGGTTCGCATCCCGGCCAGGGACAAGGTGGCCAAGGACAAGGTGGCCAAGGTGGTTATCGCCGTGGTGGAAACGTCAAGGGCAACAGGCAGGTTGTCTGTTGGTACTGCCAGAAGCCCGGCCACTACCAGTCCAAGTGCTGGCACAAGCTGCAGAACCAGCAGCCGCCGGTGCAGGCCGTGCAGGCCGTGCAGGCTGTCCAGACCGCGCCTGTGTACCAGGCTGCGCCCGCCTATCAGGCCGCGATGGCGCCTGTTGCGATGCAACCCGTCGCGCACCCCTACGCGTGGCCGCCTACACTCTCAGACTCGTATTGAGTTTTTTCTCACCATTATTGACATTTTGTCCTTTGCTTACGTAGTTTTTTAAGCAGCAATAATATGTAGTATTTCCTTTGTAACCATGTACTATATTGTTCACTATAAAGACTAAATTGTCATCAATTATTTACTATTTTTTAAGTCAATTGCGTATTGACTCTTTGTCAGTAGCAAATTGACTTAAAGTCAATATAACGAACGAAATCTTACATAGATATTGACGAAATAGTACTTTTTATTGCTGTGTAAAATACTCTTTAACAAAGGACAAAAAGTCAATAACAGGCTGAGAGTGTACTCCCGCCCATGGCGCATGGGTGTTTGCTCCGTCTACGGCGTCAACTCCCCCGCCTGCGTCTAGCTCCCGACGGTCGGAAAACCGGCAGTAGCCTCCCTGACTACTGGCCCTGCCCCGTCAGTGGAGGCTTCCCCGGATGTAGTGGAGCCTTTGCCTATAGTCGGTTCCCCCGTGGCTGACTTGCACTTGAATGACAAGCCTGTCCCATGTGTGCTGGACATGGGTGCTGTCATTTCTGTGGTTCGCACTGGATTGTTCGACGGTCCTAAGCCAGCGGTTAGCCCTCTTAGACTCCGTAATGTCGACGATGGCGTAAAGTTGCTCTACGGCCCCGTCCTACGCTGTCTTAAGATTTGTGGCCGCCTGTATCGCTTCCCCGCGTACGAGGCTGAGATAGTGGACCCGTGCATAGTCGGCACCGACTTTATCACGGCTCACGGTGGCGCCGTTGACACAAAGACGAAAGAGTTTCGTCTGGATCCCCCGAGTGGATCGCAGCGTCCGGACGACAGTGTTACCTGTCCGTTCCGTTTTGCGCACTCTGTGGACATTGGCACTTTTGGAGTGTGTTCCGTTTACGCAGGGTTTTTCGTTCTGCAGGTGTGTTGAGTTGCAACCCTACACCACAGTCAAGTTTCTGGCTAGATTTCATGGCCCTGAGTTTGTGCCTTCGAATGTTTTGAGGCGGGCACTCGGTAATAACGGCAGTCAGATGTGCAGTGAGGGCACACCCGCCGCCAGCACGCAGCACAGAGAAAGCTCTGTGTTTGGACCTAGGGATGTAGCATCCCAGAATGGCCAGGTTGCGGTGCGGGGCGAGGAAGGACTGAGTTTTGCCAGTGTGAGGCCCGCAGCAAATATTTCGCAGGTTTTTGAGCAGGCCGCCTCGGGTCAGGCTGTTTCGGCTGCAGATGGCTCCGACGCCACCCCTACTTTTTCTGAAGTTCGGGGCTCTCTGCCGTCCGATAGTGGTCTGTTCCCTGAGGCGGATGACTCTGAAAAGTACCATTAGGACTCGTAGGCCCTACAGAATTATTGAACGAACGCCAATGTTCCATTGCTTGCGCATTGTGCCGTTTGCGTGGTCTATGCTGGAACTCACAATTACGAATAACAGCGGCCCCCATGTGGTGCTGCCTAGTAATTCGGTTGTGGCTTACGTGCACCCCACGAGTTTGCACGAACTCGCGGCGCTGTACGAGGAGTTGCCTTTTCCCGGTACGGTCTGCCCGTGTGGATACGGTTCCGTACACGGCGCAAGCCGACATTGACACCACGCCGGCATTGCCACCGATTCCTGACGACCAGCCTCTCCCAGCTGACTTGCAGTCACTGGTCGATCGCTGTGAAGGTTTGACGCCGGACCAGAGTGCACAGGTCGCTCTTTTACCGAAAAAACCACGAATTTCAAGACAATCACCTCGTAATCGTTAAAAAACAGCAATTGTTTTTGTCGAAAGGAACCTGAAACAGCACTTTCGTTTCATAACAATTTTTGTAAAAAACTAAAACGTTTAAAAATATTGGTTGTTTTGAACGGGTTTTTCATTTAGAAACAGTTTTTGCAATTTAAAACATAATTTTTGCAGGTTACAAGGGTTTTTTATAACAGCACGGAAAAAATAAAACAAAAATTTTGGGAAGACATCCAAAGACCCGAAGTATTGTTTTTTACAATCGTTCGCCGCCCGAGGGTCAAAGCTTGTAAAAAACGTCGTGCTGCTATCAAATTAACAGAAAAAAGTGCTTTTAATTTAAGCATTTTTTTAACAGTTAGTCCGCCTAAAAAACGCTTTTTGTCGCACTGACGATTTTGGCCTGCCCGTGGGTCAAATTTGGGTTTGCACCGGCGACACGCCCCTTAACACCCGGGCCTTCCCCATTCATTTGCGGAGATAAACGCTGAGAAAAATTGCAGAAAGGGGCGGGCCCCCAGTCAGTCCCCTGGGTTCCCGATCTTGATTGTAAAAAAGAAGACTTTGGACGCGTCGGCCCTAGTTTCGCCCGTGGAAACTACCGTGCACTAAATGCAGTCACGCGCATCCCCGCCACGCCCTTTCCGCGCACTCAGGAATTGCTGGAAGCGGGGGGCCCGGGTTACTCCCCTGATTTCCCTCCGGGTTACAACCTTGGATCGCCGAGGGGGAAACCCCCCAAGAGGGCCATCGTGTTCCCGATTCGCTGGGCCCCCTCGGTTTTCGGAGTACACCCTCCCCTTGGGCCTCCGGCCCCTGGAGTTTTCCAGATGTAACAAAGACTTCTCCGTCCGACCCCCACGTATGAGGGGAGTACGGGTGTATTGGATGAATTTGTGTAGCGGGAGACGATTCCCAGTACATGCCCCAAAACTTACGGCTTTCAACGTTCCGAGCGTCCCAAATAAGTTGAAAGCAAAGAAATGCTTTCTTTTCAAACGGCGTTTGGAGTTTCTTGGCTTCGTGCTCACCGAGGATGGCATTAGTGCGAACGAGGACAAAGTGGCACGCATTGTCCATTGGCCTGTCCCACTTAACCGCACTGAGTTGCGCTCGTGGCTTGGACTTGCTGGGTTCTACAGCAGGTTCATTGACCACATGGCTGACATAGCCGCCGTCCTCTATGACCTTCTCCGTGACTGTGTCCCTTTCGTCTGGTCTCCAGCTTGCCAGGAAGCTTTAGACCGTCTAAAGACCGCACTGACGACGGCCCCTGTTCTGGGCGTCGCGCGTGCCGACAAGGGCCCGTTTTCGGTCCATTGTGACGCTTCACAACGCGCCGTGGCTTGCATCTTGTCACAAGAGCAAGATGGCCGCCAGGTCGTGTTGCACTACCACTCGCGCAAGATGCCCACAAATAAGCGTCCTCTGTGCGCCACACACGCGGAGCTCTACGCTTTGGTGGAAGCCACGAGAGCGTTCAGACTTTATTTGTTGGGCCGCACGTTCTTTTTCTACACGGACCATTACGCTTTGCAGTGGCTGCGCTCCTTCAAGCACCCTGAAGGGAAGCTCGCACGCTGGCTAATGCGTTTGGAGGAGTTTCGGTTCGAAATCCGCCACATGAAGGGCAAGGACTTGACCAACGCAGACGCGTTGTCAAGGAGGCCGGCCGCCCTTTTCACAAGGCTGCAAAACCTGTGAACGGATGGAACAGCGAGACGAAGAGCGTGACAAAGTCGTCTCCTTTCCGATTCGTCAAGTCTCCATTGTGAACGGCGACGAGTGGCAAACCCCAAATTTGGCGAAGGCACAGCAATGTGACCCCGATTTGAAGCCCATTTACGATGCAGTCAAGGCTGAAAGAAAACCGCGACTCCAGGACATAGTTGGTTTCGGTCCAATTACACGGAGTTTGTGGGTTCAGTTCAAGTCCTTGGTCTTGCAAAATGGTGTTTTGAAACGGTGCTTTGAACATTCTTCTGGTGACCCTGAACTGAACATCTATCAGATAGTGGTTCCAGAAAAGCAGAGAAAGGACCTGGTCTTGCAGTACCACACGAGTCCGAGCTCTGGTTCACATTTTGGTGTGTCCAAATGCTACAATTTGCTGAAAGAGCGTTTTTATTGGCCTGACATGAACACGGCCGTCCGTGATTGCGTAACTTCCTGTTTGAGGTGTGCTCAGGTGAAAGGCCCTGCTGTTGGCCGATCCCGAGCCCCAATGAAAGTGTTTCGGGAAGGAACACTTTTCGGAAGGTTTCACGCTGATTTCCTTGGCCCTCTGCAGCCCTCTCACCCTGACGGCTACAGATACGTGCTTGTTCTGGTGGAAGCTTTCAGTGGTTGGCCTGAAGCGATCCCACTTCGAACTCTGAAAGCACCGGAAGTGGCCTCGGCGTTAGTGTCACAAGTGTTCAGTAGGCTTGGAGCGCCTCATAGCCTTGTGACCGATCACGGTAGCTCTTTTGAATCTGAACTTTTCCGTGCCGTTATGGACATCTACAAAGTCCGGAAGTGCCGCGTCACTGTGGCCAAGCCTTCCAGTAACGGAAAAGTCGAGAATTTCATCCGCAGTCTGACCCGGCAAGTGGCCGTCCTTGCCGAGGACGAGCCCAGCAATTGGCCTGACTTGTTGCCGCATGTGCTACACGCGTACCGAGCGACAGTCAGTACTGTCACGGGGTACTCGCCGTACGAGGTTATGTTTGGCCGCAAGATGCGTGTGCCACTTGACCTGGTCCATGGCGCTCCCCCGACGCTTCCAGACAGTGACACTTTGCGTGGGCGCAAACAGTACCCGGTCAGACTACGCGAGAGGCTGGATAAGATCCACAACATTGTCCGTGAAAACACCAGGAGTGCTGTCCAGCGCATGAAGGCGCACTACGACAAGCTGTCCTCTCTGATGTATTTCAAGGAAGGCGATGTTGTGTTGCTCTACCATCCTCGGCGGAGGAAGGGAAAGAGTCCCAAGCTGCACAGCTCCTGGGAGGGACCCTTCATAATCATCAAATTGATTAACGATTGCATTGCGCGCATTGAAGAGGTCGTCGTCCCGACACGGCCTGTCAAGGGCCGCAAACGCCGCAAGCCGCGTCGTCACATTGTTCATGTGGACCGCTTGGCAGCGATTAACGGAAGCATGTTTGACCACCGCGGACAGTGGCTCACCTTCCGTCGTTAATCCTTGTTCCCTTCTTCCCTTCTGCCCCGCAGTGATGATCAAGTCCCAGATCGTCAAGAGGTCTGACGCCATGTCCGAGTCCTCGTACTCATCCCGGTCCCCTTCCCCTGAGTCCCACGAGTCCCGCTCCGAGAACCCCAAGCGCGATGTGCGCGAGCGGCTAGGCGAAGGCGAGGGCGAACGCAAGGCCCAGCGCCCTAACCCTCAGCGTCGACGCCGACAGCGTCGCCAAGGTGGTCAACCTGGAGAGCGCTCCAGCCAACGCCCTGGCCAGCACGCCAGGCAGCGCCCCAACGAGCGCCGCGGCTCCAGCCAGCAGCAACAACGCGGCCAGCAACGCAGTCAGCAGCGCGGTCAACAGCAGCACCGCAACCAGCAGCAGCGCGGCCAGCAGCACCAGCAGCACCGACGCGGCCATCAGCAGGAGCGCCAACCCCCTCAATGGTGCATGTCGTCCATGCCGCCGATGGTGCCGATGCCCCCGATGCCACCCATGCCGCCGATGGCCCAGATGCATCCCATGGTCCACGCCCCGTGGTCCATGCCCCCAATGATGCCGATGATGTACCCGCCTGGGTGCTTCATGCCCTACTGGCGTTAAAAGACAATTTTGAACGCTATCATTTGTAATTTATTTGCGCCTTTTTGCCTTAAAGTGCATTTTATTCTTAAGTTTGGCGCCCAAATTTGTGTTTCCCCTCGTGTTACATTAAACACTACCCTGCATTTTCAACCCTTTTTCCTTTGCAGTTCACTTTCCCCTTCATTTCTACACACGGCTAGTCATCCCTTGTTTCGTGTTTCAGTTCCTGAAGTTTCGGTTCCGGATTAGATTCTTTTTGTTTTGGGTCTAGCCAGCCCTAGGGCATCACGGTGACGTCGAGCGTGTCAAGAGGGAGATCCTACCCTAAGTTATGCCGGGCAAGCCTCCTTACGCTTGCGTCCTGGTGGTAGCACTTCAAGAAGTACCAGGACTCCGAGTTATGACGAGAACCCCAGTACGGTGCTGCCCCAGTCGAGACATCTCAAGACGGCTTTCATTTTCAAAGATCAATTTATTTGTGAACGTTACCTTGGCTTGTTCGACACTTTGCCTTTCTTGGGGTGGTTCATGTCCTTCTAAAGGAAAAGGAGGAGTAATTGTAGAGTTAGAGCCAGTGGCTATGCGCAGTCAGCACCGCTATTGGCAGTCCAGCGGTCGCGCATGCGCAGAGTGTCGAACCGGGCCTTGACAACGGTTGTTAACGCGGGCGCTTCGGTGCCAGTTGTACTCGAGCTCTGTGTGAATAAACACGTCTCCGGCCTACTCCTGGTTCCCTCAGTCTAGACACCAGAAACCACCTCCCAATCACCACAATACCACGTTCTCTGCGTTAGTGATGATGTTGATAGTGACCATATGGCCTCTACCAACGTCTACTAACGCAATTAAACAGAACAAACACTTTGTTGGTGTTATTTGATCGGTATTAGCATTTTGGAACCTGGCCCAGCCTCACTAAAGCAATACCACGTTCTCTGTGTTAGTAGTCATGGTGAAAGCGACCATATAGCCTCTACTAACGTCTACTTACGCTATTGAACAGAACAAACACTAAGTAAATGTCATTTGATTGGTATTTGCTTTTTGAAACCTGGCCCAGCCTCGCTAAAGCAATTCCACGTACTGTGTGTTAGAAGTCATGGTGAAAGTGACCATATGGCCTCTACTAACGTCTACTTACGCAATTGAATAGAACCAACACTTCGTTTGTGTTATTTGATCGGTATTACCTTATTGGAACCTGGCCCAGCCTCGCTTAAGCAATACCACGTTCTGTGTTAGTGACGATGTTGAATGTGACAATATGGCCTCTACTAACGTCTACTAACGCTTTCGGAAGAAAAAAACACTTCGTTTGTGTTTTTCGATCGGTATTTGCTTTTTGGAACCTGGCCCAGCCTCGCTAAATCAATACTACGGACGATGTGTTAGTGATGATGTTGATAGTGACCATATGGCCTCTACTAACGTCTACTAACGCAATTGAACGGAACAAACACTTCGTTTGTGTTATTTGATCGGTATTACCTTATTGGAACCTGGTTCAGCCTCGCTTAAGCAATACCACGTTCTCTGTGTTAGTGATAATGTTGATAGTGACCATGGCCCCTACTAACGTCTACTTACGCTATTCAACAGAACAAACACAAAGTTAATGTCATTCGATTGGTGTTTGCTTTTTGGAACCTGGCCAAGCCTCGCTAAAGCCATAATACGAACGGTGTGTTAGTGATGATTTTGATAGTGACTATATGGCCTCTACTAACGTCTACTAACGCAATTGAACGGAACAAACACGTCTTTGGTGTTATTTGATCAGTATTTGCTTTTTGGAACCTGGCCCAGCCTCGCTTAAGCGATACCACGTTCTCTGTGTTAGTGATGATGTTGATAGTGACCATATGGCCTCTACTAACGTCTACTTACGCTATTGAACGGAACAAACACGTCTTTGGTGTTTTTTGATCAGTATTAGCTTTTTGGAAGCTGGCCCAGCCGCGCTAAAGCAATACAACAAACACGTCCTTGGTGTTATTTGATCAGTATTTGCTTTTTTGGAACCTGGCCCAGCCGCGCTTAAGCTATACCACGATCTCTGCGTTAGCGATGATGTTGATAGTGACCATATGGCCTCTACTAACGTCTACTAACGCAATTGAACGGAACAAAGACTTTGTTGGTGTTATTTGATCGGGATTAGCTTTTTGGAACCTAGCCCGGCCTCGCTTAAGGGGGCACACCAGTGAAAATCGTCAAATTTTGGCCTTCTTTTTTATTTTATCTTATTTTTCAGCTATTAATCCCGAGTCGAACGCCGCAAACCCCACCGCAAAATTCCAATTACTTTGGCTTGTGCACATTTTTAAAATGCTAAAAAGGAATTTTTTTTGCATATTTTAGACCAATTGCTAACGTTCAAGTTTTTCACCCGAAGTTCAATTACAAAACCCCTGAACCACCCAAACACAGTTGAAAAGAGGAACATTTTGGCGCAAACGGAACTAAAATACGTCAAAAGGAGCATTTATAATCCGAAAAAACACGTCAAATCTATTTTTCCACTTAAAGGGCTTTTTCTCGAAACACCTTTTTTCTACCTTTGTGCCACTCTCACGGGCGCAAAATTCAAGATAATTGAATGCGGTTTGCGGCAAAATGTTCGTTAAACTTGCGTCTGTGGTCTGAACCTCGGAAATGGCCATCCCATAAAAAGGACGTGAGCTGCAGCCATGAAAGCGTGAAAATATTGGTTAAAAAATTTGTTTTTAATTTTGCCTTCTGAAAACACATATTCAAAATCATTCTTTTTGCATGCCCGTGGTTCAGACCATAGCCACATGTGTCCTGTTGAGAAATTTTCAAGTCCCGTGCTCGAGGCTCAATCCAGAGAGGCAGAATCGTGGCAGGAGTGAAGCAAGGCCGCAGAAAAATGCAGTGCACTGGCGCTCCATCTTGCCATCGCCACCTTGCCCTCTCATACTGATTTTTCTTTTCTTTGACATAATCTTAAGCCAAGAATAAAATATCAATCGAATACGTTGGTTGCTTTTCTCAAAATGATCGTTTTTCGAAACCTCTGCATTTTCACTGGTGTGCCCCCTTAAGCAATACTACGAACATTGTGTTAGTGATGATGTTGATAGTGACAATATGGCCTCTACTAACGTCTACTAACGCTGTTGGACGGAACAAACACTTCGTTGGTGTTTTTCGATCGGTATTTGCTTTTTGGAACCTGGCCCAGCCTCGCTTAAGCAATACTACGAACGGTGTGTTAGTGATGATGTTGATAGTGACCATATGGCCTCTACCAGGGGGCGGCAACACCCCAAAGCGGCAGTGAGGCGAAGCTCTCGCTCCGATCTTGCTCCGTGCAGGGGTCACGGACTTTTTCGAGATTCAAACTAGGCCATTGTTTGCAAATCGCTTTGCACATATCGAAAGAGCAGCACATAAAGGGTGCATTAGACTCATTGGCAATCCCTAAAGTGCCACTTCAGCCCTCACAAAATCAAAGTGAAAACACCGAAAAAGACAATAAGTCTAATAATTAAGGAAAAAACCCCAGGGGCGCCATCTTTGTGTAAAGATTTCCGCGTTTTTCTCTTTTGTACTAAGTAAAATTGGGAGTTCTGGGAAGGTCAATGCGTCTAATGCACCCTAAATTTTGTGCTCTTTCGATCTGTGCAAAGCGTTTTGAAAACAATGGCCTATTTTGAATAATCTCGAAGAAGTCCGTAACCCTTGCACGAAGCGAGAGCTTCGCCTCACTCCTGCTTTGTAGTGTTACCGCCCCCTGCCTCTACTAACGTCTACTAACGCAATTGAACGGAACAAGCACGTCTTTAGTGTTATTTGATCAGCATTTGCTTTTTGGAACCTGGCCCGGCCTCGCGGGTGCAAGACTGCGGCCGTGGTGATAGTGAATGATGTTGATAGTGACGAGATGGCCTCTACTAACGTCTACTAACGATTTTAGGACGTTTTCTCTTTTGGCACGTTTTTTTGGAAGTAACTGAACATGTGAATGTGGCCCGCCTTTTGGGTATTTTTTTAAAATGCACTTGGGTGTGTATACTAACGGCCGCATTGGGTCTACAATCATGTACTAACAATATACTAACGATTGCAGAAGGAAATTTGTTGCAGGCTGTTAGTGGGCGGGCTACCTTCACGTACCTAAAGGACCCCAAGGGGCGAGCTCAAAACAAATTTCAACATCCTATGTGGTCTAGTTAAGAAGCACTTCCCCGGGGAACGCGAGTGACAACCTACGGTGATAATCACCCCGCTCTCTCTCGCTCGTGCATCTTGCGCCACACGAGTGTGAGAGAGACAGAGCGACAAAATAATGTTGGAAATTCACACTGCTGCATCCATGCACGGCAGGCAGCACAAGAGCGATTTCGCAGTGTAGCGTAACGTTCGTCGCTCTCTCTCGCTCGTGCATCTTGCGCCACACGAGTGTGAGAGAGACAGAGCACAGCGGCGCATGCGGCCGCGCCCCGCCGCCGCGAACGCGGGCCGCCACGCCACGCTCGCTCGCGACCCTTGTCCCACGCCCACGCGTTCGAGTGGAGTGGATTGCCGGCGCCGGCACGCGTGTGCTCGTCCGCGGGTCTCACCCCATCAACTCATCCTAATAGTTTTGCGAGAGGTCAACCCGTTTGCCAGCCGTCAGATCAGAATGCTCTCCTCCCTCCCTCCTTCTTTCATGTTGACATGTACCTGGACGCGGTTCAGCACAACGGCGTGCAGCAGCAGCAGGGCCCGGTGCGGGTGCCTCGGGAGTCTGCGTCTGCACTTCTTGTCCTTCCTGGCCCTCCGTGGGCTGGTCCTCAAGTTCCTCCTCCGCTTGCTCGTCAACATTCATAATCGTGAAGTCGTTTGTGTACAACTCTGATCGATCACCGTGACTCTGCCGTCGTCGGTCTGTCTATGGTCTCCTCTGGCTCCGCTCTCTCGGCTCGCCTCGGCCGGTGGCGGGGGGAGGGGAAAGGGGAAAAGGCGAGGTGACGGGCGACGGGCATCGTCTGCTTGCTTGGGCTAGGTCGGCTAGGTGCTGCGCGTGCGGCGGCGGCGGTGCTAGCTGTGGCTGGCTGGCTGGCTGGCTCGTCAGCGACGGCGGCTGCGCCTGACTGTCCCGTCCCGTCGCCGGTCCAGGTCCAGCTGATCAGCTGGTAGCGACTGGGCCGGCACGAAGGCAGGCATCGGGCCCGCCTCGAGTCCACGAAGCACCTTCGGCAGAGGCGACCCGAGCGCATCTGTCACTGTCGCGCACCCATTGTCAGTCGCCGCCCAGCAGCGGCCGACTGGCACCAGTCGCGTCAGCCAGTCGATTTCGCTAAAAGTCCGAACACTGCTAGGTGGCGCTCGGAGTGCCGTGTTCGTTCACTTGTAAGTTTTGCCTATTCATTTAAGTAAAATCAATATTTTTTTCAAAAGTTTATCCTTAGTTACCTAAGTGAATATCTACTCTAGACGTATGCTAAAAGTGTTAAACAAAATATTACTCTGAAGTCGAGAAAAACGCAGAACCATGTTGCGACTCGCTGGCGCCTACAGTCGGCCATTGGGTTAGGTCCAGCGAGAGCTTCCTCGTAGTTGTGGTACAAGTTGCAACCAACTCATCTCAATGAGTTACACTCCAGGTTAAGATCTATGTCTAAGGTGGACTTAGCCCGCTTGCAATTTTTAGAGCTGGTGTTGAACTAAGAGTCAAGATACCGGTCGAGATTACATCACCCATTTATGAAATACAATACCACAATTGGAAAGAAAATGTCAAAACTTGCATATGAATTTTCATTAACAGTTTAATGAAGTTTCACAACACTTTGCTATGAAATTTCATGGTGATTTTCTGCAATGAAATTTATTTCATTGCAGAAAATCGCCATGAAATTTCATAACAGAAAAGTGATAATAATTACATTAACATGTTATGAAATTTCAATCCGAATTTTTTAACAGTGTGACAATTAAAATATTAAGTAAGACCAGATTTGAAATCTGCGGAAAATCATTCTATCGGATAAATGAACAGTAGGCCCGCTTAAATTATTTTAAAATCAGGGGTTTTGAGCGCCAATAAGGGTGTTGTGGCCTTCTGTCGAACGTTTTTTACCCGGCAGTGACCTAACAGTACGTCACTGCTCGCGCCCTATGCAGCTAGCCACGGTCAAAAAAATGTCCTGTCAATGCCGTTAATTTATTACCAGTTTTCACTGTAGGTCAATTCACAGCGTTTACTGTGATCTGCTCACGCGATTTACTGTGATCTTGTTCCCGGTGTTCACTGTGATCTGGTCCCCAGTAAACACTGAGTGTGACGCCGCTGAGCACCGAAGTACTGCAAATCAGGCTCCAATTCAGGGCGTTAACTGTGGCCAAATCACAGTGAGTACTGTGACCGAGATAACAGGGAACGCCGGGAACTAGTTCACAGCAAACGCCCTGAATTGAATAAGAGCAAATATTGGTTATAAATTAACGGCATTGACAGGACATTTTTTGTAAGGGAGGGTGGGGAGGGGAACCATGACCACTTTTTTTTGTGCCTCCCCCTACTCCACCGTTTGGTTCGAAAAGTTAGGTTTCCAGCATAAGGGGATTCTTTGGACCTCCAATGACCTCTTCCACCCATTGGAACTTGTCTGCAATGCACGGCAGGCTCACGGAACACTTCGGAAAATAAAACGCAAAGTGGTCATGGCGCCCCACCTATGGGGTACCATGACCACCCCGTGGGGCACCATGACCATAGTAATTTTTTGGCCCAAGAAGTGTATTTTCTACCTGTATTTTCATTGAAATTGTTTATATCGCTGTGCTAACCATCAGGCCGGTCAACTTAACTAAAAATCACTCATTAAACCGTGTAAGTTTCAAACGTTTTAAGATGCCTTACAAAGGACTGTTTAAACCAGTTAACGCTCTGAGGCTTTCAAAAAACCCCATAAACAAAACTAGTACATGTCTGGAATCCGACGTCTTTCGGACGTCCCGAAGAAGTCGGTTTTGGGAGCTCTTCGGGACCTCCCTAAACGTACTACAAATGAAGCTCTCTCGTACGTCGCGCGGGGACCTAGTGTGTGGTGCCAGAGTTCGCCGCCAGAGCGCGCCCTGGTCGCTCGTCCCAAAGTAGTCGGTTCTTGGAGCACTTCCACGGAGCAGCTCCGTGGCACTTCGGGACGTCCGAAACGGTAGGTCTATGTGAGGTCTTTGGGAGGTCCCCCACCACACCCGTCGCAGCGTCCTGCGGCCATGTAGTTCCGAGTGTGTCCGCTAGAGCGCGCCTCGGGCCCACGCGATGCTCACCTGTTGTGCAGATGGCAGTCGGCGCACTTTGGCGCGCACTGCGCTTGTGGCGTCGGATCCTTACTTCTATTTATTTTTCTGTTAACTATAGTAAATTCATTTCTCCAAAGAAAAGAAACCACGCACGAAGATGTTCAGTTCTCAGGTGCACCAATAAGAAGAATACTTCAAAGCCTGGTGCAGGCTTATTTCGTGTTTCAATCCAAATCAGAAAGTGCCGGTGTAAGTTAACCCACAATATTCTGTTACTTTGATACATTTATTGTCAAAGTGTTTATTTTGTTCGTCTTCTGATTTTATGCTTGAGAAATAGGCTCTTTGCGGAAACCTTGACCCACTGGAGTTGCCCAAGATTCTGGAACGATAACCTTCACCACTATGCAATTACATGTGGAACAGGAACTGACTCCTGTGCTTCAGTGTCAAATTAAGTGAATTTCCTGCGACAGAGCAAAGTAAGCATGACACCTTGGAATCAGTGCTAATTGAATTTCTTTCAGTCATTTTGGCTTATTTTTAATCAAGGGGTGTTACAGTTATGGTTGCTGTATTTTCTTTTCAGTCCAACTGAGATTCCTCTTTTAAATATTTTGTTTTTGAGTCCTGTCCACCATTTTTGTCTCCATATTTTCTGTTGTTCGTGACAAGTCTTATCGTTTGATTTTTAATTTAAAAAGGTCAGTGAATAAATACATTTTTCCTAACAGTTTATCTGTCTCATATATACATTCCTATACGCATTCACATTCATATCCGGAACAGTGGCGCACCCTAGCGGCAGGCCATCGAACTACGACACAGGTGCGCGCTCTAGCGGTCACCTTCGGAACTACATGGCCGCAGGGCGCTGCGACGGGTGGTGGGGGACCTCCGAAAGACCTCTCACAGACCTACCGTTTCCGACGTCCCGAAGTGCTCCCGAAAGAGACGTCCTGAAATGTAGCACGGCAGTACCTCTTTCGGATGCCTTTTTTGTTTCATAAGGTACTCCTTCCGTACTACATTTTGGGATGTACAGAGCTCCGAAATGGTAGTACGACAGTACTACTTTTGATAGTAGTTTTGTTTACGGGGAAGCTATGACATGTGTTAGCAGTTTGTTTGTCTTGCTAAGACGAATCCAAATTGGTATGCAGATTTCAATTTGGTAAAGTTTAAGAAAATTATCGCGGTTACTACACTGCAAACAAGTGAAATAAATGCTGTTTCTCATAATGCCAGAGCCGTCTTGGTGCAAAGTAGCCACGGATCGCTTTCGCGGCCAACTTTTGCGGTTTGGAGCTCATTAAGTGCTAGAGGAACTACTATGTCAAGTCTCAGTTTCAGAACCATTCTTAATCATCCTGGTCATTCACGATTTGTGATAAAACTATCTATTCTGCAGCAATTATTTAACCCTTATACATTGTCTGAAGCAAAAAGCAAATTTTCGACGAAAATAAATCATTATTAGACCATAAAATGAGAAAAAACACTCAAATATGCATGGTCATGGTGCCCCACTTAAAAGTGGTCATGGCTCCCCACAATGCAGTTTACGACTCTAAGGCTCCCCGAGCAAGCAAAAAGCTACTTAGAATTAAATGTGATGTTGGATATTTTGCCGGAGAGCCGGCATTATGAGAAAAACCTAAGACATCGAACTTATCTCCTCAAATGCGAGAGAGAAAAAAATATCCCAGATTTGAAATACGCACAATTTAGCCAACACTCTACAAAAAATGTCCTGTCAACGCCGTTAATTTATTACCAATGTTTGCTGTTATGCAATTCACGGCGTTTGCTGTTAACTAGTTCACGGCGTTCACTGTGATCTCGGTTACAGTGTTCACTGTGATCTGGCCACAGTAAACGCCGTGAATTGGAGCCTGATTTGCAGTCCTTCGGTGCTCAGCGGCGTCAAACTCACAGTGTTTACTGGGGACCAGATCACAGTGAACACCGCGAACAAGATCACAGTGAATCCCGTGAGCAGTTCTGAGTAAACGCTGTGAATTGACCTACAGTGAAAACTGGTAATAAATTAACGGCATTTACAGGACATTTTTGGTAGAGTGAAAACGCTGTAACAAAAATTTTGGCGAGGTGCTATGGTCGTACCCTTGAAGCTAGAAGGTAGGGTTCAGGCTGAAAATAGTTAGAATCTTATTCTCTCGAAAGTCCGGTCGACCGGTTGCCGTCGGCAAAGTAGTTCTCGAGAGCGAGGGGGGTGGTCATGGTGCCCCACCCTCATGCCTTACAGTGGCTACAGAACACCATGCAACCTTGTTTCATGAAGGCGGTGGGCGCAGTTGGTGCAGCCCACGTGTAGCGCGGCGGGTCGGGGAGAACCTCCGTTGACGCGTGGGTTCGTAATGGTGCAGGGGCGTAATTAGGCGGGTCGAAAGGGGGGGGCGAATGTTTGAAAAGTTGCCTACCTTCAAGGAGCCTGTGTCTGATGAGTAATTTTTAGGGACGTGGTTTGGGGAGGGGGGGCTAAATTCAAAACAACGTTACAGAAATTTGAGGGGTTGTTACAAAGTTTGAAGAGGATTCACTTTATTCTACATTTGTTTGGACTCATAGCGAGAATTTAGAATTAGATAGCTCTCAGCGAGCGAAGCGAGCCAAAAGCTATAAATGCTTAACTGTCTGAAACGTTGTTTCCGAGTCCTACAATGGGGAAGACTTTCTCGTCTAGAAGGGCTGGCGCACTTGCTTCCCCCCACTTGCCACGGAGCCGAAATTTAGAAGAGGCTTCCTGTTGCGAGCGAAGCGAGCTAAAAGCTATAGCCTTGTTGAGCGGGAAATGTTATAACTTGGGGTCTTAGTCCTAGGGTTCCAGGAGATTTTAAACATTACCAGGTACATATTTTTGGTTGGCCAGACAAACAAATGGTTAAAAATGAAAATACGTTGCAAACAAATTTTCTTCCCGGCCTAAGATGGTTAAGGATCGAAGAAGGCATCACATATATCAGTCGTAAGGTACCTCAATCATGTTTATTTGCCAGCGGAGAGGATCTAGAAGCAAGTTACCTCCAGCGAGCGAAGCGAGCTAGAAGCCAATGCCTAAGTGTGTCCAAAATGCGAGTTGTTCGGGCCAGGCTAAGGGACGATTCCTGACTAACTGCTATTTCTTGGGCCAATCGGACCCAGTAAGGGCAGTACTTTTGGCCCCCTTCGGGGGCCAAAGGGGGGGGCCATCGCCCCCCCCCCCTAATTACGCGCCTGTAATGGTGATGAATGGTCTGGCGTTGGTATCAGCGGCATGGGTGGGGCTGGCGCCTAATCACCCACGCCACGCCCACCAGCGCGACTTGCACCGAGGTTTCCTTTCCGGTACAAATGAAAACGGAGATCACAAATGGCAACAACCACTTGCACTTACTGTGAAAAACAGTACCGTAGACCAGGGTCTTCGGGACACTTTTTGAGGTTTCGGGATGAAAATCCATAATACGTTGTTTCCGTATGGGCCGGCGATTTTACTCTTGGTTCCTCTACTCTTCACCTCTCTTTTGACCAAAGGGCAATCCAAAAGCTCGAAAGGTAAGCCCCTCAACAATTGTTTTCCAGCGTCTCTTGCACCAATAATTGTTTTCCAGTGTCTCTTGCAAGAAATCCCATATTATCGCCCTTGAAACTAGACATTGAGTACAGAAACATGGGCAGTTAACGCGCTGCTGTCTATTTTTGGAGACGGAACGAAATCATTCTCACAAGTTTCGATGAAGTCATTTTCCAGAAAGTGATTACTACTCACAGTCATTTTTGGACCCAATTTCTTCCCAGTTTTTATAGCAATAGACTATGACGTCCAGTTTCATCCTTTGGGACTTGGTGAAGATGCACATTTTCTTTGAGTACATAATGGTACTGTGGCACGCAGCAATTGTGTCTGTCTCGTGTTTTCTTCTGAGGCCTGTAGGCCACCCATTTCACTACTTTCTATGACTCTACCCCGGAAAATTTGACGAAATACACGCGAAACTACTGTTTTTCCTAAGGAAGCTTAGGGGAGCCGGGCGACCGGGTCATGGATTCGTCAGTTCTCGTGCGTGGCGCTGCGGTAGCTGTTTGAAACGCCAACTGTGACTAAAACTTCTGGCATTGCCTCGTTCGGCAAATGAACTTTTTTTTTGGCACTCGCATGCTTGGAAAGAGTTGTTGTTACGGCCTCCGACAAAACGAGACACACCTCACCACCACTCACGGTAAACCACCAGTAAAGCATTTGCTTTACTCGAGAAAAACACGTGAACATTTACTCGAGCTGGCCAAAGTGTCCACTTGAATTGGGTTTCTCGAGTAAATTAACATTTCCGAATGTCTTACTCGGTAGTGGTAGCGGTAGTGGTGGGGGCCGGCGAGGAGACTGTTTTGGTTTCTGGAATGGCTGATTCAGTCGGGATAACAAAAATCACTTCCATTCACACCCCAGACCTACATTTTACTCAATATGGGCCCATGAGTTGCACATTTCGTCTACTAAAGCTAAGTCCGAAGCGCACAAACTAATTCACATCGCTCAACTACACTACGCGTGCCCACACTAAACGGCGCGTACCCCTGGTTAATGTGCCGCGTCTCCAGCTTAAAGTTGTATCAAATAAAACCCCTAGATTTGTTACCTCCTCACAGTACTTCACACCAATATCATTTATAGTTATCAGAGGCACTTTGGTGTCCTAAGTTAACATACAAGCCAGAGCCAATGATAATTGGCTGAGTTTTTTTTTTCACAGAGAGAGAAAGAGAGAGAGAGAGAGAGAGAGAGAGAGAGAGAGAGAGAGAGAGAGAGAGAGAGAGAGAGAGAGAGAGAACTTTGACCGAATGCCCATGGTTGATGACGAAACTCGCAGTCAGCACACGTGCGGGGCGGGGCGACGAGACTGGCATCAACGAAAAGTGCATTCTCCCCGCCCCTTCCAAACGGTGCCTTGTGAACGGATGATAGATTAAGGGGCGGGGCGGCGGATGTGATCGAACGGTAAAAGTGACGCTGGAGACCGCTGTACAGTGCACCTGCACAGTGCATTTGTGTGGGCAAGCCCCGAGCTATTCTTTCGATTCAAGACAGTCGCTCACGATCGCACAACGCCCCTGGACGTCCAGCCGTCGAACACAGCAAATGACAAAACCAGAGCAGGGTGATTTCTTTTTGTTTTTATCGTGGTTAGTTACTTAGTAACCACGATCAAAACGAAAAAAATGACAAAAAAAGCCGTTAGTCGACAGATATATTAATGAGGATTGGTCTCGAATAGCATTGTTAATCGATATCGATCCCATCGATTCATCAACATAAATAGATCGACAAATTGAAAACCTATTAATTGTGAAAGAAAATCGACTAATTAGTAGAACCGAAATCAAATCGAATTGTTGAAAGGAACAAGTTGATCGAAAGAAACCGATCTTTTCAAGGTCACCAACGAAACCTTCTGAATCGTGGGAAAATCGTCAATCATGTAATCGATCAACACATGATAAATGCGCTTCTTTTCAAGTTCTCAATGATATGTCTAGGGCTAGCCCGAGGGCCCTTGAATTGTGGTGTACATTTCCCTTGAAGTGACGGTGAAACAACGCTTAATTAACGTTGAAAAACCGGTGAAATGGCGCGAATTAACGTTGTAATAAGAATGAAATCACTTGAATTTAAAATAAGAGTGATATAACGTGAATTTGAAATAACGGTGTTTTGACGAAGTTGTTTGCCCCTCGGGCTAGCCAAACCTGCGATGGGTCTGCTGCTGCTGGTATCGCTGCTGGCGCTTTCCGGCAGCGTCCCCGTGCCGCGTGGAGCGCCCCCTGTCGGCCGCTGGGAAGGCTACGTGCTGCACATGGCCGCCACGCTCCGGGCGCAGCAGCTGTCCGGCCTGCACTTCCTGTGCCGGTCCCAGTGCGTGTCCCCGAATCTGCTGCGCAGGTAAAAAAGCATTGTTTCAATTGACCGGTGAATATTTTGCTTATTTGTGAAACGATCAGAATATTTTCTGAATCAGCGTCAAGGATTTTCCTCAGAGTGACCTCTGATCGCCATACATTAAGTAAAATAGACGTTTTGATCCTTCTTAACTGGCAGTAGCAGTAGCGTACTTCAAAGTATGCTTTTGTAAGTGTGTACTTAACAGTAGGGTTTGTAGTGTCCGCCAGCAAGTGTGAACTTGTCCTGGACATTGATTATCAGTGTACGAAGGGGGGTTGCGATTTACGAATACCTCTTTTCATATGATCGTGCACTTACAGGGTAGGGAGGCACTCGACACTCGCGTACACCGTGTCGGTCGGGGGCGCGGTGCTGCCGTCTTGGCCCGTCACGACCAGGAACCTGTTCGTCCTCGTGGGCATGGACTGCGGCGTCCTGGCCAACGTGACTCTGCACGCGCGGGACGTCGTCGTCATCGTGTCCTTCCGCACGCGGGAGGTAAGAAAATACATGCGGGGTAGGATGTACACACTGCAAAGCCAGTGGTAAGTTTACTTGCCAAAAAGTTGGCAAGCCGTTTTGAATGCCAAAATTTGGCAAGCTATGGTCGGAAATCTTCACAAGCTTGCCAAATTTTGGCAACCTGGTGGGTAATTCCAGGCTAAGCTTGCCAAATTTTGGCATGCTGGGGAGTATTTCCAGGCCAAGCTTGCCAATTTTTGTCATTCAAAACGGCTTGCCAAATTCGTGGCAAGTAAACTTACCACCGGCTTTGCAAGAGCACTAGGCAATGGCGCACGCTCAAAAAGGGCCCTTCGGAGAAGAGCTGGGGCGCAAGATGAGAAGAAATCAAGAGGGATAAAAACCAGACATGTATGAGAAACTGTCTGAAAAAATCTGATCTGTCAATACAAGAGTACTAGACAACACCTGCACCTACTCCACTTCAGGTGGCACACCAAGCGTGGCCCGTGTTTTACTTCACGTTCGCAAGCAAAATTTGGTCCAGGTGTTTATCAGAATGCTGCATGCTATCTTGGATACACTACAAACCTAACTGTCTACTAAGTACACACTTACAAATGCGTGCTTGCAAGTACACACTTACAAACGCATGCTTGGCCAAGTACACATGCATGCTTGCAAGTACACACTTACAAACGCATGCTTGACGCATGGAGTTATACGGCGTCAAGCATGCGTTTGTAAGTGTGTACTTGCAAGCATGCATTTGTAAGTGTGTACTTGGCCAAGCATGCGTTTGTAAGTGTGTACTTGCAAGCACGCATTTGTAAGTGTGTACTTGGCCAAGCATGCGTTTGTAAGTGTGTACTTGCAAGCACGCATTTGTAAGTGTGCACTAAGTAGACAGTTAGGTTTGCAGTGTAGCAGTGTAAACTTGGTTGCTGACAAGGTGCCTCCTCCTAGGCGCTGTTGTCGCGTGCGGCCGGCGCCTTCGAGTCATGCTGGCGGCTGGACGTTCTGGACGCCGTGGCCGTGGCCGCCGGCAGGGGCTCCCTGCTGGTGTACACGTACCTGCCCTACCGCGCGGGCCGGTGCCGCGACATGGGGCCGCAGCAGGTGGCCGAATGGACGCCCCGCAGCGCGCAGCACCCCGCGGCCTTCGGGCTGGTCGCCAAGGTACGCCGCACTGAAAATCTATCGGCGTGACTTCGTGCCGCTGCAGGGGCGTGCACGCAGAAAAACGGCATGACAGAACAGTCCTACCAAAAATATGCGTGACTAAGAATTCACGCCGAGTTTTGGCGTGAATTTCCTGTCATGCTGGTTTCTGGCATGACTATTCCCCCTAAAACGCATTCTTGCACTCCACATACTACTAGTACATTCACGCCAGATGACGGCGTGAATTTCCTGTCACGCCAATTTTCGGCGTGACTTCTTGTCTCGCCACAATTTGGCCACGTGTCCGACCATTCAATTTTAATTGTGAAACATTCCA
This sequence comes from Thrips palmi, assembly GCF_012932325.1. Taxonomy (NCBI): domain Eukaryota; kingdom Metazoa; phylum Arthropoda; class Insecta; order Thysanoptera; family Thripidae; genus Thrips; species Thrips palmi. Next base: position 14,627,757 of record NW_023144628.1, on the reverse strand, counting down.
AACCATTGCAAGAACGTTTTCAAAAGGGATAATCTTTCAAATCATACTGATACTGTCACAATCAACAACAAAATAAATAAGCTAAACAAAAGTAGAGGAGTACCAACATGAGAGAAAAACATGAGTCAGAAAGTAAACTAAAGAGTTGTTCTTTTCGATTTCGATTTTCTGTGTGATAGGACATGAATTGCAGATCAACACCACGTTCCCGATAGAGAGGCTGTGCTACTAACTATTCAATATCATAGTGGTCCACCTTTCCTTATAAGCCTCAGGATTGCAAGTTTTCAATTTTGGTCAAATTGTGTAAAAGTTGTCTTAGAATTCAGCCCAATGATTTCTCTAACAAATCCGAGACTCCTAGGTCCGGGATCTGGGCGGCTGCCCCCTGCGCGTGACCGCCTTCCAGACGCGGCCCTGGACGGACCTCATCCCCGTCAACAAGACCGGGCGCTTTGTGCTGGGCGGGACCTACGCGTAGGTAGCGCCTGCAACGGCGAGTAGGGTGCTTCGGAGAAGAACTGGAACCCTGTTGTATCACTCCCAATTTCCTACTGAGAAATGCCGTGCAGTCATAATATTAAGCCAATTTTCAGTACTTTACGACACAAATCTGTCATAACACAGAGAAACTTGTTCGTAATATGAGGAAAGTGGTCATAAGTTACTGAGAATTCTTCACCACAGGTTACCTTCGCTGCGCTGTCATAATACTAAGCCTTTTGTTCGTATTACGCAGAAAAAGCTCAGTAGGATATTGGGAGTGTATTCAGTTGTACAGAAGCAAACAAATGAATGAAAACTTAGTCGTTGAAAGGCATTGAATGTCATCATGAACCGAGGTCGTTCAACCCAGAAAGCGACACTTCGTCCGTAGAAGAACAAAATTCTTGTTTTCACCGTTGATGCTGTAATATACAAGCTCAATATGTGTGTGACTTAAAAATGAATGAAGACTAATATTGGAATCATTATCTATATCGTTTTCTCAAAGTGAGAGTCAGTTTTCTCGGTCCCCTGAAAAAGCGTGCTGGAATCAAAATTGCCTTCTACTGCTGTTATAAAAGATCCAACATTAGCAAAGACTTTGATTTCGCGCACTCACCGCATCGCGCAGGCCTTGATGATTTTAGAAATGCCAACTTAACGAGGGATTAATCACTCAGCGTTCTAGTGAGCACGAGTTAAAAAATAATTTGTTGTTCCAACGAAAATGTATGTTGATTTTGGGAAAATTGATAATATGCTTGACAATTTTTTTTTGCAATCCCAAAATCAACCTACCTTTTCGTTCTGATTTTACGTAAACACCTACGAAAACTCATGAAACGTTTAACGGGTACATTTAGTGTTTCAGTCAATACGAAACACCAATCTTACCAAAACCTAGCGAATTTTGCAATTTTTGAGCTTGTGAGTACACTGAGAACGGGCCACTTTGTACACATGAGTACACCAGTGATTTAGCCCTCGTAACTTCAGGCGTTCGTAACTCTTCGAATCGAAATGAATTGAATATGATAAAGCATGCGCTGAGCACTGTCTGCCACACTGGACTTAAAACCGGGGGCCTTGCAGGCCGTTTCTTGCGACTTTGGCCAGGTACATGAACTTCACGCCAGACTTGGCTCAACCAACAGACGGCAATGCTTACGGCAACGCCGCAGATTTTCCTCACTTCGGCGGCGCACTGGGTGACGTCTATCACAACCGCAGCGACTTCTGCCTCGCTTTCTCGCCGAGTGACATCCAGGTAGTTCTTAGGGACTTTGCGTTGCCAACCTGTCAGACATTTACTGAAGGTAACAAACTAATGCGCCAAGGCCATGGTGCTCAGCGTCAAAAGTCCAGTCAGGGACAGAGGCCATAAGCGCCCATCCTTAATTGAAATTTTAGTTAAAATGAGAGGTTAGTAGGCTACTATAATGTGCCCAAGCGCCATCATGGCGTGTCAATGTCACCCAAGGGGTGGGGGGTGTCCATAAGGCCATATGGAAGATAGGTCGGCGCAACCGAGATGCATGCTGGGAGACCAGGCAGCTAATCCCTCCCGAATCCGTCGCCGGGTGCAGCGGAGGACCGCCTACCTGCCTGCCAGCGTGCCTACCGGCTTGCCCGGTCTCCCAGCATGCATCTCGGTTGCGCCGACCTTATCTTCCATATGACCTTAGGTGTCCTAAGAGGTGTAACCCATCCAAACCTAATTTTTTTTGCCAATTTTTGGTGGAGGTCAGATGAGGGCGAGAGCTCTTACCCGACCTAACCTAAGCCAGGGGAGGGAAAGTAGTAAAGGTACCTCATTCAGACATGCGCCATTTTGGTCCCCCATTCAGACATCCCTCCCTCTCTGAAGGCAAAGGAAGGCTTAGTCACCTACCCTTGTTGATTGTCGTTGTTGAGAGGGAATTTGTTTTACACAAGTTCTTTCTTGGGATTCTTTCCCCTTTGAGGCGTAGAGCTCAACTCCGCCTTGTATTACCGATTGTGACATTTTAACCGATATTGACCCTTCTCCCGATTTTGACAACCACATGAGCAGTACCATGGAGGTACAAGAATTCGTCTTGGATCTGCCACAAGTAGACGGTGCATTCGAGGTGGGACTTGCCGTAGGCACGGAGGAGTCGCTTGACGTGTCAAAAAGATTGCACATCCTAGGCAATGCAACCTGCATCGCTAGGCAAGCGCATTGCCTATGCGGCCGCGTCAGCATCTCTGCTGAATGGGGCTGTCCATGATGACATGCTAGTATCTTGTGCCATGGCAGTCGAATCCTACAGCCTGGTGGGAAGGACAACCCTTGTTGCTCCAGAGCTGCCAGATTGCGACGTGGTGGTAGATGCTGCCCCAGACCCAGCTATAACTGCGAAGGCGAACAACCCAGCATTCCGGGCCAAGCTCAAGGCTCTGGCCGATGCCAACAGGGTAGCAGATGGACTGCTCCAGATTGTGGCTACGAAGATAACGTATTATCAGAGTAACCATCATACAGGTAGTCCCAGCCTCGCGCATTACGCGAGAAATATCTATAAGTTACTCTGGGAAAAGTTACCTGACAATGCCGCTATCTCGCCTGAACATCGTCCACACGGCTGGCCACTGGGCGAGTACAAGGATGGTGCTCCAGGTCATTGGCTTCAAGATTGTGGTGTACCCTAGCGACCATACCCCGATGAAAGGGAAAGAATGGGGCATCTCTAAGGACCTGGAAATTAGAAAGTCCACTTATCCAGCAGGCACCGCCAAGTTTGGCGCGTGCAAAGAGGGGCTAAAGCGATTGGCACGCACGCCTTACCTTGCGGCTATGCCCTAGCTTGGAGACTGTAGGGCTTTCTTGGAAGAGTGTGGGGACATCGAGGAGAATGGGGCACTGTATCATATAGGTGCCCAATACTTGACCGGGCGTGCCCAGATACCCGTATCAGGAAACCCGAAGAAAGCCAAGAGGGTGGGTACATATGTGAATTGCATGCACCGCAATTCCAAGTTGTCGGAGGCTGCAGCATTCCTGGCCGATGCACCAAAGATGTTTTGTCAGCCAACTCAAAGAAGCTCCAGACAAAAAAAAAAAAACACTTGGCCGGCGACATCCTAGGAGCGGGCGCTTGTGGTGTTTTATCGGTTCCTTGAATGCATACGAACTGCCGAAAAGACACTTAGGCGAAATCCGACACCCCCTGAGGCTTTGGTACGGGTCTAAACACCCCAAAAACAGCTGTTTTCGAGGGTTTGAGACTAGATGGGTTCTCGCAAACCGAGATCCAAAAATGTACCCAAATGGATCTCAGATAATGCGCTCTTTCGAATGCCGTGTCGAACGAGGCTCTACGACGTCGGGTTTGGATGCTACGGGCTCTCAAAGTTGCTCAATTTCACTATTTTTACTGAAGATTTGAGCATATCAGGGCCGTTTGAAGTAGACCATCGGCGATTTCGCTCCTCTTTGTCTTAAATGGTGCCTACCCATAGGTAAACACATCCAAAAAATTTCAGCCATGTCAGGCAATTATTAGAGGAACTGTGAACAATTTAAGTTTTGGGTCATTTTACCACTGGGCTTAGGTGGTTTTGGGTCCAGAAAAAATATTTTTTTAGCTATCTACTTTTGATCAGCACCTCTTGAAACGCCTTTTTAACATGGTGCCTCAAAACGTTTTTTCGAGGACAAACTTGTCTTTTTTCTAGCTGTAATTGGAACATAACTTGTTTCATTTTCAATGTGTATTTTCTACCACAAAATTAATCTGTATAAATTATGACATTATATCTGAATATATTTTGAAGACACATGTTGAAGAAAAGATTTAAAAATATTGAAAAAATAGAACCATTTTTTCATTTATCAACTTTTTACTGAATCAATAAAACAAAACTATATTTCTTACTGTTACATTTGTCTTATTGGGAAGCTCTAGTTTTTGTTTGATGGTGCTTCTCATTCAGTTAGCACGATGACCACATCGCGACTTTCAGTGCTCATGTTCCTCGAACAAGACTGACCTGCGATTCGAAACCATCCCTCCTGAGTTAAAAAAGTTTGTCAAACCAACCGTCGTGGTGTTGTTACGTTGTGAGTGAGAACTATTACACAGAATTGAAGAAAACATGACTAGAGAACCGTAGCCTTTTGAAACAAGCCGAAACAATTCAACGTCAGCAACAATGGAGGGGCAGTTTTAATGCGCGACTACTCGTGTTTTCGGCTTCGCTATTTTCGCAAGGGCGCAGACGCCGAGAAGATTGTTGCCAACCCGCGAAAATTAATTTACTGCCTCCTTTCCCCCACGAACATTTTAATAATGATTGACTTCAAAGATGTTCCACTGTGGAATACATTGGCATTGGAATTTTTCGAATTTTACGGCATTTTGATTTCTTTTTGTTGCTTGCCTCTTAAGAGGAAAGCAGATAATCCTTCAGTGTTTCCTCTTTATGCTGAAGGATTTATCAGCAATTTCAAATCTCATGCTGTAAGTAGAAGCAGCTTAATTTGACGCTGCTGTGTAGTTGTTTTAGGGTAGGCACAGTGTTAAAATATTATTTCAACCTTTTTTGGCCCGCCCTTCTATTCAAAAAAATAGGGGGAGGGCCTATGCATTTGCCTTTGTGTCTGTGTGTTGTTGTTGTTGTTGTTGTTGTTGTTGGCGTCTGAGTACAAAGAAGGAGTTGAGCTAGAGTAACCAGATTTGGAGGGTACTTCAGGAGTACCGTCCAAACAAATAATCCGGTGGTGCAAATCCCGTCCGGGTCGCACAAGGGCTGCTGCAGGTGCATCATGGTTTACATGAGCGGGAGGGGGATTTCCGCCATTATTGGTGCTAGCAGGGCACATAGGGGTATTTTTGGAATCGGGGCGACGAGACAAGATGAATGGACCTGGTCCCGACCCCATCGGCCGCTTTTACAAGTTGGCCAGATCAGGATCTTCAAAAAAGGGGGTCGACCGACTAAAAAAATTTATTGCAGATTTCGATTGGTCTCAGCAAGACCTTTTCAACGAGGGGTCGGAAAGGGGGTCCAGGAGCCCGACTTCGTCTATTAGTCACATCAGGATCTTGAAAAAAGGGGGTCGACCGACTGAAAATTTTTACTTAAGTTTTGGATAGGTCTTGGCAAGACCTCTTCAACGAGGGGTCGCAAGGGGGGTCCAGGAGCCCGCCTTCATGAGTTATGGGGAAAAGTGCGACGGACTCGTTTTGCGCTCCTGCTGTGCCTCTATTGCAAGGAGTTGCAGTAGCATGGCAAATATGGGTATTTTCGGAATGAGGGCGAAGAGACAAATGAAATAGGCATATTCTAAGGACAGTTGGAGTAAAAAGTGTAAGGACTATTGCATATTGTGAATAGAAGGGCGGGCCTAAGTCACGATGGTACATCGATAACTTTGCTTTACCCGCTCACGGTGAGTGTGATGCGAGCGGGCCGAAGGCCCGGGCCTTCGACTGGCCAAGTTGGGTCTGATGCGAGGGCCGAAGGCACGAGAAAAGGCCGCCGGCAGGCCAAGCTGGGCCGGCCCCCTGTCGAACCGAGTTGCCGGCGCAGCGAAGCGGAGCTGGCAACTCGGTTCGACGGAAGGGCGGGCCCTAGCTTGTTGACAGCGGCCGAACACCAGAAATTCCGCCACCGTCCGGCGGATGGTGTCCTTGTGGCGGTTTGCCAGGCATCATGAGCCAAGTGGGGCTTACGAGAGGGCCTGCTTCCAAGCCGCAAGGATGGCTGTTCGGCGGGCGGAGCTCCGGAGATTGACAGAGCGGGTTGTCAGCAAGAACAGTTTATACAACTTCCAAAAGAGGATGCGGCGCTGCCAGAAGCCCAGACGGATGAAGTTGAGGACGCCCAGAATCGAGGGTGATTTGCCAAAGAAGGAGGCCGAAGAAGAATTCCGAGAAGTATTACTTCACCTCCTGGAGCCCAGGACAAATGACAAGGCATCTGAGGCAGATGATGCACAACAAATTAACATGGTGTACCAGAAGCCGGGTAAAAACAATGTTCTAAACCTTTTCTTTTTTTTTAGTCAGTAATTTAGTGTATCTGCATTTCTGTACGTGTGACCGTGATATTTTTTTTCTTTGACAGTTCAAAGGCGCCTTCCATGGGCCCCAGTGTGGCACATTGCTGAGAGGTTTGAGCCTGTCAGTGATCAGCCTGACAGCGATCAGCCTGACATCGCTCAGGCTTACGCCAAAGAGGATGAAGAAAAAGTAAAGAAATTATTGCGGAAAATCTGCGATGGCCGCAAGTTTAAGACGAAGCTTCTCGATCTCTCTCAATCTGTCCTTGAATCTGAATCTACAGAGGTAAACCGGAACCGCGACCCATCCTGCCGGATTTCCATGACCTGCCTCTGGACGAGGAAACTAAGACCATCATCAAGTGACTCTGCCCCTGTCCCTGGAGATGTGCACACTGTGGCAAAAAGGTACGGAAAATCCTGTTAATTTTTTTGCCAGGATTCTCCGTAGCCCTCTTATCAATATTCTCCGTAGTCTCTTACAGTATTCTCCGTAGGGCCGCACAGTATTCTCTGTAAATCCGCACAGTCTTCTCCGTAGGACCTCGAAGACTGTATAGTCCTACGGAGATCACTGTGCGGTCCTACGGAGAATACTGTGCGGTCCTACAGAAAATACTGTAAGAGCCTACGGAGAATATTGATAAGGAGCCTACGGAGAATTACCACAAGCTGTTTACAGAATTTTCCGTAGCTTTTTGCCACAGTGCAGCCTCTCTGGTCCAAGGGAGATCACCAACTGACACCGGCGATGATGCAGCCGCCAAGCACCGTCCCAGCCTTGAGACGCGTTGCAGTGAACGTGGTTACTAGTCCGGACGCTCGTCCTCAAGAAATGGCGCGAGTCAGCAGACGATGTCTGAAGTACTAGCACCGCTATGGTTATTTTCCACCTATTTTAAGTGCTTAATATTTCACTGAGAATGAATTGGTCACCACCACCACCACCACCCTGTAAATGGGTGATGCAACTTCGTTGCCCAAATTTTGGTGATGCAAATATCATCACCCGAAATTTGGTAACAGGAGTTTGGTCGCCCAAATTTGGGTAACGTCGTCGGCGACCCGTAAGGTTCCCGACGACGTCCTTCCGGGGCCACCACGATGACCGGAGGCCTCAACGCCACATTGGGTCATCGTAGTGGCCCCGGAAGAGCGTCATCGGGGACCTTACGGCGTCGCTGACGACGTTACCCAAATTTGGGAGACGATTTGATGACTGCCCAAAATTTGGTCACCGCGGGCTCGTCACCCAAATTTGGGCAACGGTGCGTGCGTTACCCAATGGAAGGGTGATGGTCGTGACTCTTTCATTCTCAGTGTTGAACACTATTCAGAAATTCGCCCCCCCCCCCCCTGCACCCTACTTCCGCGGTCGCTGCAAATCAAGGGGATAAGTTCCTAGTTAATTGCCGTTGTATTGGTGATACCAAAAAGTACCGCCAAATTTTGGCGATACTTCTGTGTATTGCCGCGTCAGAACGTTCTGGAGGCAATACTTTTCCGTAGCAGTGTATCACCTCACTCTACCAAAAATGTCCTGTAAATGCCGTTAATTTATAACCAGTTTTCACTGTAGGTCAATTCACAGCGTTTACTGAGAACTGCTCACGGGATTCACTGTGATCTTGTTCGCGGTGTTCACTGTGATCTGGTACCCAATAAAAACTGTGAGTTTGACGCCGCTAAGCACCGAAGGACTGCAAATCAGGCTCCAATTCACGGCGCTTACTGTGGCCAGATCACAGTGAACACTGTAACCGAGATCACAGTGAACGCCGTGAACTAGTTCACAGCAAACGCCGTGAATTGCATAACAGCAAACATTGGTAATAAATTAACGGCGTTGACAGGACACTTTTTGTACAGTGCTGTTGTCAACGCTTCAAGACAATGTCAAGTGACAAGAAGTAATATTTGAGAGATTTTGGCGTCCTACATTTTATTGACGGTCGTCGCAAAATCGGAAACTATTTGAATTTGGCCGATCGTTGGAACGACCGTTGCGCCCTCTGCCGGCCGCAAGCGGCACTGCCCTTCCTTGCTTCCTTTCGCCCTGCCGGTCCAGTCATTTGGTGTCCAGGCGTCCTGTAGAGAAGTAGTGTGATCAGAATCATGTCGTTCCCCGATGAGCAACTCGACTATGAACCATTGGAGGAAGAAGAGACCATTGATTTGAACGCATGGGGGAGTTGTTCAGAGAGGTAAGTGAAATGTGGTGAGAGAGTGCCCTGAGGGTGTTTCGTTGCGCCGGCGCACCTCGTGGTGTCATGTCGCTAGCGTCACGCCCATTCTCATGGCATCTGAGTGTTTTTCGCGTATCGGCAGTAGCCGCTCAATATGCAGTGCAACTGAGGCTTCAGGCGAAGAAACGCGCTGTTATTGGGGATATTGGTGCTGCTGGTGGCTGTGTCGCTGTGGTCGCAGCACACCACAGACTCGTCAATGTTTTGGCATCATCAAAAAAATGAAGTTCCTCGTGGAAATGCTTATGACTAGCAAATGGAATTTAAAGTACCTTTTGCAAGTAAAACATAATTTTTTCGGAATCTACATCTTAAAAGTGCGTTTTTGAGGAAAGCTGGTACATACATTTGATTTTTTTATTGCAGAGTATCAAGATGATGGAAGAAACTTTTACTGATGAATCGCCGTTATCCCTCAAATTATCAAATGTAACTTTGTTTAAAAAAGCACAATTTGACCTCCAAAATTCTTCCTATATATCCCTCAAGTGGTACTTTTCCTTTTAAATAGGATAAATGTCTCAGTAAAGCAGTAAGGACCGGTGAAAACCCCACTTCCGTTGAAAAGCAAAGTAAAAATAGGTGTGTGCACACCTAGTTACCCCAAATAGAAGGGTAACTTGAGACAACTTTGGAGGCCCACTTCTTCCGCTCCCTTGAAACGACTGATGCAAATCATATAATTTCTTAAACCCACCGAAGTCTATAGCAACCAGGTGTGAAACTGGTGTGAAAGTCTCAGGGGCTGCCAAATGATGACCCCCACCTTGCCACAAGATTTCCTTTACAAAAAACCCAAGTGCACAGCCCCTGAAAACATCAAAGCAAAACACGCCCCATTGCTTTTGAATGTACTTGACAACGCAAATTTACACGCTGAATCATGTGGGAAGTAACTGTGGAAAGGAATTACCTTTGCCAAGCAGTTTTAGAGCCACCTGTCTTTGGTTTTATCAAAAGAACCTACGTCAAAGGATACATCTATACTTTGAGTGTATCTGTTGAAGAGAATGCAGCATATGAACCTTTGAGCAATACCTTCAAGTTCCGTCCTTCATCTAATACAGATCAACTTGTTTTCATTGAAAATTTGGCTTTCATCAAACCTTTGCCCTTTTGTGCACATAGATGCTTGGGTTCATGTGATTCTAAAATATTCTAATTTGAACTTCAGTGTTAAAAGTGATTGCGTTTTCTATGTTTTTTTCTGTAATTTTCTGTAATTTTGATGCAGTGGTAAAGCTAAATGATACTGTTATTCAACGCAAAGCCGAAAATTCAATAGCACTAACCATTTTCCTGGACCTCAGTGAAGGTTTCGACGGCGTGAGCCATGATTTCTAATCATAAGCAAGTTGATCTGAGCTCTTGTGAGAATCAATGGTGTGCTCGGCAATGGGATATCCGAAATAAGATTGCCCGGCGTGGCAGACCCAGTGGTACGTACTAAGCCCACTGGAGTAACTGTCTTAGCTAATCGCTCTGCCAAAAATTTACTTTGTTGCAGAGACTTCCTGAAGACAAACTGGAGCACGCTAACTTGTGCCACCAGGTGCCACGGAAAGCGAAGAAGCACTTGATGTGCCCGTTCTGGTGCGGCAGCGGGACGAAGGCAGCGGATCTGCGAAGGCACCTGGAAAGCCGCGAACATTTCGCAATCCTAGAGCAGGAGGGCCAGGATGCCGCGCTAAAATTGCTTAACAAATTACGCGCAGTACACGCAGCAATTTCAAGCGGCCGGGTGAGTACTGTGACTCGGGGAGCACGGGGTGGCGGTGCGAGCGTCGAACAACGGAAGAACTTACCGCCGCGTCGGGTGTGATTTCATGGGAAATGTCTCGATCCTATGATTTTTAGACGCCCTTTTTTTTAGACGGTGCCGTTATAGCAACGTTGCATCTAATGAACCTCAGGGAACCTTGTTTTAATGTCATTGCCATGAGGTCGCCATACGATCTCCGAATCAACGTGGCGGCGGTATGGTGGGCAGTTTGTGGACATGGCGACGTTGAGCTGGTGGGTGATACGTAAACAAGTGCAGTGCCAAGCCGCTCGCGATGTTGTCCTTTTTGTTTTTGCCAAAGGCACTTCGTTCTCAACCAATTTGAACAAACAAGGGAGGATGGCAAAAAAAAAATTGAAGTGCTCGGCCATTCCAACCCCATTTATGTCCAGAAAGCCATTTAGTGACATCACTAACACTACTCATCCAGCACAACCGAGCACCAATATATGTATTGATCATAGTGTAACCTCATCGCCCTCTTATCTGCATTATGTTTATATTTTTTGTTTCTATGTTTCAGATTATCAGTGCCTATGCCATGCTGCATTACGAGGCAACGACAAGCCAGACGACATCACAGGGCTGGTCATCATAGAGCCTGAAATTCCTTTTGTCGATAAGGTATGTTGTAGCAGCTTTTCCTCTTAATATGACGTTAAACCACAGATTCCTCTTGAAGGGTTTGTGAGATCTATCGAAAACCGCAATAAAATTTTTCAGTCGGTCGACCCCTTCTTTCCAAGATCAAAGGCACTCCTACAGTGCCTTCCAAATTTGGTAACTCTAGCTCAACTCCCCCCTTGTACACAGACGACGACGACACACAGACACAAAGGCGCATAGGCCCTCCCTCTATTTTTATAATAGAAGGGCGGGCCAACAAGGCCATCATGACGTACACAACTACAAATGCAAAGCAATCCTTGAAATTGTGTCTAAGGTTGTTGGTCGTGCTGAGGGCGTTGGTTTAAGAGTAAATGGTGTCACTTCTGATATGGGTGCAGACAGTCAAGCGATATTTAAAGCAGCTGGCATCATGAGAAGAAGAAAAAGAGTTGTTTGTTCCATGCCAAACCCAGTCCGCAATGCACCCCTGCATTACATGCCTGACCAGGGGTCGGTAACACCATAAAGCAGGAGTGAGGTGAAGCTCTCGCTCCGTGCAGGGGTTACGGACTTTTTCGAGATTATTAAAACTAGGCCATTGTTTTCAAAACGCTTTGCACATATCGAAAGAGCATCAAATTTAGGGTGCATTAGACGCATTGACCTTCCCAAACCTCCCAATTTTACTTATAACAAAAGAGAAAATCGCGAAAATGTTTACACAAAGAGCGCGCCCTCGAGGTTTTTTCCTTAATAATTAGACTTATTGTATTTTTCGGTGTTTTCACTTTGATTTTTCGAGGGCTGAAGTAGCAGGTAAGGGATGGCCAATGAGTCGAATGCACCCTTTATGTGATGCTCTTCCGATGTGTGCAAAGCGATTTGCAAACAATGGCCCAGTTTGAATAATCTCGAAGAAGTCCGGACCCCTGCACGGAGCAAGATCGGAGCGAGAGTTTCGCCCATTGCCGCTTTAGGGTTTACCCCCCCCTGGCCTGACTTTGTCCATGTTTTTAAAGCAACGAAGATGGCCGGGAAAAATAACGGATCTTCCATATAAAAATCACACGGATCTGGGTGACCTTTGACGCGATTTCAACCTAATCTGGCAGGGAGGTACCCTAGTGGTCAGGATCATGCCCCCCAAATTTTTTAGGTCGATATCTCAACGGGTTTAGTCTCATTGCACAAATCGTCATGCCTGAGCCTGTTCCCATGCCAGCCCCCTTTTAAAGTTGATTTTGATGCCCCGACGGTGCGTAGGCGCATACCAACTGCCCCCGCACACGTGTTTTTTCGTGTCTGTGTAGAAATCTCCCCCCCAAAAAAGTCTCCGAAAGTCCCCAAAGAGTCCCCGAAGAAAGTAAGTCTGGGCCGTCTGTCCGTGGGAACACGGGAAAAACTAAAGCGTAACTCTATGCTTGAGTAAAGCTTTAAATTACGCTTGAAGACTTACACTTGAAAAAAACATACTCTGGTAAATTCCCCGCATTTAGATGGGGGGAAACTTGGCGGTGACCCTGGTACGCTTGTTTTCAAGCGTAACCTGATTACGCTTGAAACAGGGGGGAATACTACGCTTAAGTTTTTTGGGTGAGCGATAGCGAAGCTGTTACTCCGTGGGGTTGAAAAGTTTTGTCTGTCTGTCGTCTGTCTGTCGGGCTGTCTGTCGGTCTGTCTGTCGGTCTGTCTGTCGGTCTGTCTGTCCGCACTACTCCTCCTGAACGGCTCGGCCGATCTCGGTGAGATTTTGCACACTTGTTTGGGGATGTCCTTTGGGTCGGCACACGCGAAATTTCACCATCCAGCTCAAATGGTTCAGTTTTTTTAGGCGAAAAACCCGAAAAAACAGCGAAAAAAAGAGTTTTCTGCAGATAGACCACTTCTGTGTTGGAGAAAGGGGGGGCTGGGGGGGGGAGCCCCCCCGCCTCGACAAGTTAAAAAGTGGCAAGGGTCAAGATCGTGTTATCTGTAGATAAAACAACTCTATTTAGGGTAAAGTGCCGAACATGGATCGGGGTACCAATCATGGATCATTTTTGTTAGCGAGCCCGTGCCGCAAAACCAATCGACCAATTTCATTTTTTCAAAGTTTTTCATGTAGTCTGCTCTTTTGACTGCTAGAATCACGCGCGGGGGAGCTGATCAATCTAACCCTTACCCCTTACAATACGCACGTGAAAAAGTGCCTCGGAAAAGGGGTCCGAAAACGGCCTGTTTTCAGGTTAGGTTAGGAGTCAAAATTCAAAGCGTCATTACAAAGAATCCATTCATCAGAAATGTCTCAAAATTTTTTGAGGCACCTCCAGCGTGTACCCTTTCATAATTTAGACGACCGGAAGTTATGGCACCGCCCCTGTGAAAACGCGAGAGGGGGTGATCCATGTTTGGGTCAGACCCAAATATGGATCACCAAAATCAGTGAAAATTCAAAGCCCTGTAAATTTCAAAGTATTTGTTATTTAATGTTCAGTTCTTGAGAAGAGGTTGTCTTTGTGGTAATCTTGAAGTGTATGGAAGAAAATTTGGGTCATCGCTTGTTTGAGCCGAAATACAGGACATTTCTAAAAAGTGATCCATGTTTGGTAACCTTACCCTAGAATGTAGGGGGTCTGGGGGGCGGAGCCCCCCAGCATTCAACAAGTTAAAAAATAACCGACAACGGACAAGCCATTGCCTGCCGCAGGCAGGCTAGCGCCGCAGGCCAAGGTAGGTACGCCAGGCGTGGATTGGAGGAACAGGCAGCGAGACATCGCGAAGCCTGTTACGACAAGACGCGGTCTGGCGTAAACCTACCTTGTACCAGTGAATAAAAGGAAAATATGTCGTTGCAAGAAACCGCTCTGATTCGCGTGCTTGATTCTGAGATGAGAGGTTAGGTCTTCTTTGGGTCCTGAAATGAATGCCACATTGAATCTTTCTTGTTTTAGAACCCCGTCGGAATATTGAGGGAGCGCTATGACAGGGACGTTAACCACCGGCGCCTTGTAAGTTTTTTCTATTTTCCTCGCTGAGCTAAGAATGAATTAAATGATGAGCCGCATTTTGTGTGATGTTCGGCGGTTCTGCTGCAGCCTGGGCAGTCTGAGTGGGACCGGCTTGAGCCTCGGATCCGACATCAAGAGAGAAGCGTGTGCGAGGTGCAACTGGCACCGGATAGGTGAAGGAGCCGCGCTTTTCTCGGTTTGCTGCAGAGCGTGTGAAAGTTCAAGAAGTACACTCTAAAAGTGTACACTCTAGAAGTACACTCTATAGCTCCTCCACCTAGTGCTGATCCCTGCGCGCGTTCGAAAGGGGGAAGAGGGAAAGTTTGCTCTGGAGGAGGACATATAGCTCGACCATGTGCTGAAGGACTCTAAGCTAAGACTCTCTGACTTCATTTAGTGTTGATATTTATGTGTAAGCATTGTCATCGTAAGCGATGTGATTTCAGTTACAGAAAATGGCGGAAGCTGAAAATGCAGCCATTATTGATTTTGATTTTCAAGCTTTCGTCTTTTTTTCAAGCTTTCGTCTTTTATCAGGTGCTTTATGATCAGGTACAAATAAAACATATTTTTATTGATTTTGAATCATTTCTACTTTCTTTCTTGTCAATCCTATTCCCTCCGGCGAAAGTCGTTCACTTAGTTTCATTTGTCTGTAAGATTGGTTGATTCTGACTTTGACTCTACTTTTTAAGTAAGCCTTCAATTCCAAAAGAGTTTTTGTTTGGAGAAGCTGGCCTGTTAAATGATTTGAAACTTCTTTAGGGTGTGAGTGGTAAATTTTTATAATTGGCTGAGCGATAGCGAAGCCCGTTACTCCAGTGGGTTTGAAAAGTTTTGTCTGTCTGTTTGTCTGTCTGTCTGTCTGCGTGTGTGTGTGCACTACTCCTCCTGAACGGCTCAGCCGATCTGGCTGAGATTTTGCAGGGTCACAAGGTATGTCCTTGGCTCGCCACACACCAAAATTCAGCTTTCTATCTCAATCCATTCGGTCATATTAGCCAAAAAACACTTAAAAAAACGGCAAAAAAAGACAACTTTTTAGGTACTTTCAACTTTGTGTCACGTTTCATATCGTTTCATATGTTTTTGAGGCTGCTGATGACGAAAATAGAACCCGTTCGGAACCCCGACCGAAAGTTGAATCCGATTGGTGTAGATTTTGATGACCAAACGCTATTTTTGAGGGGATCACGCCCATTTCCACGGTGTGCCTAGGGAGGCAGCCTGCCGAAGGCAGGTTAGCGCCGCAGGCCAAGGTAGGTGTATACGCCAGGCGTGGATGGTCGAAACTGGCGCAGCATCGCGAAGCCTGTTACGACAAGACACGGTCTGGCGTACACCTAACTTGTTACCATGAAGGGAATGATCCCCTCATTATGTTTAAGCATAGGGACACTCTTGAAATAATTAATTTGTGGCCTAAGTTGATCCAGGAAGCGGAAGAAGGGGATAACTCCATTTTGACCATTTTTCAGGAGCAACAAAAAACTGTTAGCAGGGAAATCTAAAACTAAACAATGGAATGTTATAGATGATAACATGTTAAAAAAAAATGTAAGTTAAATTTTGAGATGAACATCAGGAGTGTCAGGCCAGTGCGTATAGGATATTTGTGACTTATCACTTTCCGCTAAAATGGAAAACAGAGTCATCTTAACTTATATTTCATAAACGAAGTGGAATTTGGAGACATGTCAAGTGGAACCATAGTCAGCAGAGAGTGTTGGTTCCTCTGGTGCATTTTTTGGACTTAGTTCTTTTTTCCGTTTAAGTTCTTCAAATTAAAGGGAGGTAAGTTGACTAGAATATTTTTACAATGGATACATAAAAACACAAGTTGAGTTATCTCCTATCAACAATATGTTCAACGGAGTCATGTTGACTTTGGTTAAGATGTTTCCATTTTCCGCTAATTTGAGAGTGTAAAAGGTTGAGTTACATCTTTTTTCGAAGTGGATTTTCTCTTTAACTGCCAGGAATTGAGTCAAATAATTTGGTGCAATGATGCAAACCATTCTAAGGCACACCGACATAATAAAAACTCAATTTGGAGATAAGTCAATTATTCCCTTCTTCCGCTTCTTGGATCAGCTATGCAGGGCAGTTTATCCTTCGGTCTTTCGGTCCAAACACCGCTGAGTGAGTTGAGTGTGTCTCACCGCGACGCGCTCGATACGGGTCCGTTGTAATTGGTCCGAACAGGCGCGCGGTGGGCTGCTTACCTCACAGGCGACCCGCACCCATTAAGCGCACCACCCCTGCGGGTGACATTGCAGCGCCAGGCTCACGGCTTAGGTTACAGCCCTCGTCTTGCCCTCCCCTGGCTTAGGTTCGGGTTAGAGCCCTCATCTTGACCTCCACCAAAAATTTTACAAAAAATCTCATTCAACGAACGTTAAGGGGGTAGACTCGTCATTCTCCGTCAAAAAATCAGATTTTCGTTTATGAGTTTTTTGAATTCTTTGTGTGGAACCCTTGAATTGGGTGGCTGGCTGGTTTCGAAATTCAAAACCGTTTGGCCACAGGATGAAATTTTGTAATTGATTTTCCACACGATAGGTTAGACCGGTCAAACTTTGAAGCCATTTTACTCAATTGCAATATTTTGGGTCTTGCGCGCACGATTTAAGCCAGACCGTTGCGTGTTTTGGCTTCATAATTTTTCCAATGTTTCACCTCTATAAGGCCGTCATTCTGAACTAGGATATCTTCAATCGGACAAGGGGAAGTGGCCGAAAACAATCATTGAAATGTCAAAATTTGAATACTTTTTTTGGTACACCTAAAAATGTAAGTTTGAGGCACTTAGGTACCACCTATTTCAATTATCCTAGTTCAATCTACAGTGCCAGGAGTCCTTTTGAAGGAGAAACAAAGACATTTATGATACGATGCCGCATTTTAAAAAAATCATGCGCGCAGTGAATTTTTTTTGCGTATTTTCGAGGTTCAGCAGAAAGACTACAGATCCTAGGTTATAAGGCCTAGAGTCAAACTTTCTTTTTCAAAATGAACCTTAAAGAACCAGCTTTTTATTGGAAAACCCCACCAACCTTCAAATTTATTGGAAAGAGTTTACATGAAAGCCTGAAATTTGCTAAAATTACGGTGTCGAAGACGAGTCTCCCCCCTTAATGAAAGCAGATGATACTCGTTTGGTTTTCTTCTACGGGGTAGTATGGGCTCATTCCAAAGATAGTATTTAATAGTTTTAGGTGTATGTTTTAAAGCAAAGGTATCATCTGATAAAAACTGAGTACTTTGTGCCGTGGCCTGCACCGCCACCGCGCCGTCCCCGTTGTATTGCGAGCACGCGGTGCATCTGTGCTATAGCGGGGAGGGATTGTCAATGTTGCGCGCAAGCCCGGCCGTCGCGCGCCAGAAGGGGGTGCCATTGTCGAATTCCGCGCAGGCTGCGGCGCAGGCAGGCACAGCCAGCCAGTGGTTTTTGGACTCTCGAGTAAAAGCTAGCTGACACCTTTATATGTCTTGTAGTTAGTTTAAGGTATGTTTTGAAGTAAAGGTATCATTGCTAAAAATAGGTTTGGCTGGGTCACACCCTCTCAGGACACCCCTCACCCTCGGGTGACATTGTCGTAGCCGTACTACTGAGGTTTAGATTATACGAAGGCACACGGCATAGTCCGGACGTTAGCGGCGCATACCGGGACCCACCTTGCAAAATGTGATACCGGAATGCCACTTGGCACAGTTGTTGTACTAACCCTAAGGATCATTTTAAGAGGTGGAGCCCAGGTGGACCCCCCTGCAGAGCGGCGGTACACGCGTTTGCCTATTTTCCAAGGTCAGAATTGAAAATCATTCGAAATAGACTTTATCTGACTGGCTATAGACCTCATCTGACTGGCTATCAACTTGAGTTTTGGTACAGGACCACTTCTTTGGATGCCCAACGTGATTTTACTCTGGTTGGTGACGTAGCTATGCTTCAAACGGGAATTGACTACCTCCCAGGAGCAGAATACCGTTTTCGCGAATATTAAGTTCTTGACGTCCATAATCGGTGCATGCAAACTCCTGGGTAATCGATTGAGTATAAAGACACATTTCATCACTGCATGCGTTTAGAATGTGGACGTCGAAGAGCCCCGAACGCGCACTGAGGGTACGACATTGGTACACGCAGTCCAATAGCTTACAGAAATATATGATAGGAATATCCACTATGCTAGATGGGTTTGAACTTAGAGCTACTTGATTTATTTTCTGACTTAGTATCTAGGCTTAAGACTAGGGGTTACAGGTTCTACTTTGCTTACGGTCTAACTTAGGGGCTAGGTGCTTATAGTCTGACTTAGGAGCTATTTTACACTGTACAGACCCCGCGGTTGGGCGGCGGAGTGGTTTGGGGGGGGGGGGGGGGGTACAGCCGAGGACCGGAGTTCCCCCCCTGTTCGTCCTGCCCACCGCGGGATTTCCGCCCCAGCTTTTTTACGAAATACCCTATTACATGAGAAAAAGTAACGAGGCGTTTTTATGGCGATGCCCGTCGTGACCGAAAAGTCAGCGAAAAAACCGGCGTGACTTTACGGTCACGACGGGCTTCGCCATGAATTTTCCCATGAAACGCCTCGTTACTTTTTCTTATGTAATAGGGTATTTTGTAGAAGAGCTGGGGCGGAAATCTTTGGGATTCTTACTCATGCGTTGCAGGAAAAGCACTATACAACGGCCTGAAGTAATAGGATTTCTACTTCAGTCGAACTCCAGTTTAGGCTCATCCAGTTTAGGCGCACATTTTGTGGCGGGCCCTCGGGTCGCCCCCCGAGCCGAGAGCCACCGAGTCCCTACCTGGCTCGAGACAATAGGATAGCGGAGCAAGTGCCTGACACCGTCACCTGGACCGACACGGGGGCAGCCCGTCTCGCCATAGGGCTACTCACGCAGGTCGGCGTGCGCCGTCGGCACTTCGGGCCACACCAGTGCCACAGGGGGTTATCGAGGCTAGCCCCCTTTTTTCTCGAGCGCTCGGCGCGGCCCACGGCAACATGTGCAGAACGTTTTTTCCATTTCGATTTAGGCTCACTCGCTCTCCCAAAACGTGCGCCTAAATCGGAGTTCGACTGTAAAAAGTGTGGCGAAAATACCAATCACGAGTATAGGAAATCAAATTCCTATACTCTTTCCAAATCACGTATAGGATTGTCGGTTCCCATACCGCAGTTGGTACTTTTACCATACGACGGTGTAGTAGAAATGCCATTATTTTAATAGTGTATGTATCGTGCGGTTGCGTCAAAGTAGGGACGACAGCAGAAGAGCTCCCCTCCCTGCCCCCCCTCCATGACAAAGGAGGCGTCGTGCACGAGAGAATTGTTGCGAAAAAGGCTGCCCTCACGTCAAGTAGCTCACATACGGCGGCACCCGTGGATATTCCTATCATATATTTCTATCTGCATGTAAGCTATTGGACTGCGTGTACCAATGTCGTACTCAGTGCGCGTTCGGGGCTCTTCGACGTCCACATTCTAAACGCATGCAGTGATGAAATGTGTCTTTATACTCAATCGATTACCCAGGAGTTTGCATGCACCGATTAATGGGCGTCAAGAACTTAATATTCGCGAAAACGGTATTCTGCTCCAGGGAGGTAGTCAATTCCCGTTTGAAGCATAGCTACGTCACCAACCAGAGTAAAATCACGTTGGGCATCCAAAGAAGTGGTCCTGTACCAAAACTCAAGTTGATAGCCAGTCAGATAAGGTCTATTTCGAATGATTTTCAATTCTGACCCTGGAAAATAGGCAAACGCGTGTACCGCCACTCTGCAGGGGGGTCCACCTGGGCTCCACCTCTTAAAATGATCCTTAGGGTTAGTACAACAACTGTGCCAAGTGGCATTCCGGTATCACATTTTGCAAGTTGGGTTCCACTAACCTCCGGACTAGCAAGGGGCCTGACCAGAAGACGAAATAAGGGACCGGACCGAATTTGGGGTCTGTGAATGTCAAGTGTGGAACTGTCTTGTGAGACTTTGATTAACGCTCACTAGTAGTGGCGCCAACAGAAATTTTATTTAGGGGGAGAGACTGGTCGCTGTGACCCACCCAGCCCCTTAATCCCATCCCTTTCTATTTCTCTTCTCTTCTTTTTCCTCTCCTTTCCTTTTATGCCCCCCCCCTTTCCCCTTTCACCCTTCCCTTTTCCATTTTTCCCCTTCCCATAACCACCACCGCAACCACGAGTTGGCGCCACTGCTCACTAGTAAGGACCATGTTTGCCCAAGTGTGAGACACCGATGTCACACTCTTGAAAGTGTGAGACTCACAAGACTTGTGCCACACTTGCAAGCGCGGCGTTGAACCACGTCTCACACCTGCAGGTGTTTGACATCGGTGTCTCACACAAGCGTGGGACAAGTGATTCACACTTCCAGGCGTAGGGCGAATGTGGTTCGTTCACAATTGTAAGCGTGAGGCATATTGATTCTCGTCAAGTAGGGTGAGACTGTCCATAACTCAGATTAGCCGTAGCAGTGTGGCCTTTTGAGGACCTGTAATTGAAGGCAAACTTTTAGGGATTCTTTGCCCTAGACCCAACCTTGACAGGTATGAGTGAGACTCAGAATATCTTTTGTAACATTCATTCACTGGTAAAACTTAAGCGTAGTATTACCCCCTGTTTTCAAGCGTAATCAGGTTACGCTTGAAATCGAGCGTAACAGGCTCATCCGCAAAGTCTCCCCCTATCTAAATGCAAGGGGAATTCACCAGAGTATGCTTCATTTCAAGCGTGACGTCGTGCTACTTTGCCTCTAGGGTCATTCCATATAAGATTTACACGGATCTGGGCGACCATTGACGATTTCGACCAAATTTGGCACGAAGGTAGCCCTAGGGGTCAGGAACATGCCCATAAATTTTTAGGTCGATATCTCAAGTGGTTTGGTCAGAATCGGCATTTTAATTTTTTACTCTTAAAAAATTTGTAATTTCTTCAAAATGGCTCTAAAAGGCAATTTTTTGTCGGATTTTCATGCGGTAAAGCTATTCCGACGTAAAATGCGACGAGGAATCCGAATCTGCCCTCAGATTTGGTCTAGCGTGATTACCAGTGGAGTAAATTGCGAAAAACATGAAAATGAAGCCTTATTTCACGAGCCTGTCTACCCTATTAGAAAATCCAAACTGCACTTCCGAACAGGCTAAATTGTAGTTCATTTCATGGGCTTTCCATATCTGTATTCAAAAATAGTGGGTGTGGCCCTCCCTTAGGAGCTGTAGGCCGCAATAAACAACTCTGCACTCAAATTTTGACTAAATAAAATACACATTTTTGAGCTTTGAAGCTCAGGGGTTTGAGCTACACTCGTGCCGCTTGTACCGTTCGAAAGGGAATTTTAAGACGAATCCAACGGTACCAATATGAGCCCGATCGGGTAAGTGGATCCCAAACTTCGCCCAAATGCCGCTAAAATTCAAAATTTGCACTAGATGTTTTTCCAATTAAGAAAGTAAGTAAACGGCAGCATTTTAACTTGTCAAATGTGTACTCATTTACTCAAAATTTCATAAGCTTTCGATTGGTATATAGAAAAAGTTGGGTTTCGTCCTCTAAACACAAGATTTCTCAATTTTACTGAAGCTATGCACGCGAATCGGCTCAGACGCCCCGTGCAGGTAGGCAGCCCATCCGGCGCGCAGGCTTTCCGTCTGTTTGCTCTCTCATTCTAGGAACGTGACATCACGTTGAAACGAACGTGACAAACTGTCACTTCGTTTGAGCATTGTGCACATTCTTTTGGGGTGTGAATTGGCCGAAAATCAGCTCTTTCACATTCAACGCGTGACACAAGCTCAAGGGTGACACTTTGTCACGTTCGTTTCAACGTGATGTCACGTTCCTGGATGAGGTGTGGGTTGTTTGGCTGTACCCGCCCCATCCCTCGCCGGGCCCCCCCCCACTCCCCCTCCCCGGACCCCACCCCGCCCAACCCTCTCACCCCACCCCCCCCAAACCCCCCTCACCCCATCCCGCCCTACCCCTCACCCCACCCCGCCCAACCCCCCCCCACCCCCCCCAAACCCCCCTCACCCCACCCAACCCCGCCCTACCCCGCCCCGACTCCCCCCCACCCCGCCACCGCACTCCGCACCTTCAACTCACTTCGGCGTTTAGGCTTCCGCGTCCATCTCCCGGCCGGCAGTCTCTTGGAGTGTCTAGCTTTGTTGTTGCTTGTCGATATTGTTTTCAACAACATAAAAAAATTTCAACTAGCGTACCTCGTCTGGAGACCAGCAGCAGGCAGTACCGTCATGGATCGAGGTATGTGTCTGTTTACACCTCTACTCCTTGGTTATGGTGTCTTTGTTGTTGTTTTGTCTCAGTGATTTTCTTTGCTTTTTTGGGCTCTTTCCATCTCATTAAATTTTTAATAAGCCCTCTTTGGTCTTAAGGGGGGACCCTGGTGAAAAAATACCCAAAAATTTCCCAAAAAAATAGTATTTTCAAAGTTCATAGATAAAAATGTGTATAGAAGGTTTCAGATTCAACAGGTTGAACACCTTTAAGCTAAGTGGGTAGTTTCTTTATCATTTGGAAGGAAATAACATTGGGATCAGTTGTCGTTGGCTTCTATGCTCAACTTCACAGCTTTGTCAGTCGACAAAAAATTTTGTCGTAGAAAGACTTTCTGCGTTCCTGGTTGACACCTACATGAGTCGTCTTGCATGAACTTGATGACTTGTCGACAAATTTTAGTGACAGAATCTCCTTTTTCAAGCTTTTAGGTGTGTTTAAAAAACAGTAGGGCTGATATCAAGATTCCGTCACTAAAATTTGTCGACAAGTCATCAATGAATAGAGTTCATGCAAGACGACTCATGTAGGTGTCAACCAGGAACGCAGAAAGTCTTTCTACGACAAAATTTTTTCTCGACTGAGCAAAGCTGTGAAGTTGAGCATAGAAGCCAACGACAACTGATCTCAATGTTATTTCCTTCCAAATGATAAAGAAACTACCCACTTAGCTTAAAGGTGTTCAACCTGTTGAATCTGAAACCTTCTATACACATTTTTATCTATGAACTTTGAAAATACTATTTTTTGGAATTTTGGCTATTTTTTCACCAGGGTCCCCCCTTAAGACCAAAGAGAGCTTATTAAAATTCAATGAGATGGAAAGAGCCTAAAAAAGCAAAGAAAATCACTGAGACAAAAAAACAACAAAGACACCATAACCTAGGAGTAGAGGTGTAAACAGACACATACCTCGATCCATGACGGTACTCCCCTGCTGCTGGTCTCCAGACGAGGTACGCTAGTTGAAATTTTTATATGTTTTTTGAAAACAATATCGACAAGCAACAACAAAGCTAGAACTCCAAGAGACTGCCGGCTGGGAGATGGACGCGGAAGCCTAAACGCCGAAGTGAGTTGAAGGTGCGGAGTGCGGTGGCGGGGTGGGGGTGGGGCGGGGTAGGGCGGGGTGGGGTGAGGGGGTTGGGCGGGGTGGGGTCCGGAGAGGGGCGAGTGGGGCGGGGTCCGGCGAGGGATGGGGCGGGTACAGCCAAACAACCCCAAACAGACGGAAAGCCTGCGCGCCGGATGGGCTGCCTACCTGCACGGGGCGTCTGAGCCGATTCGCGTGCATAGCTTCAGTAAAATTGAGAAATCTTGTGTTTAGAGGACGAAACCCAACTTTTTCTATATACCAATCGAAAGCTTATGAAATTTTGAGTAAATGAGTACACATTTGACAAGTTAAAATGCTGCCGTTTACTTACTTTCGTAATTGGAAAAACATCTAGTGCAAATTTTGAATTTTAGCGGCATTTGGGCGAAGTTTGGGATCCACTTACCCGATCGGGCTCATATTGGTACCGTTGGATTCGTTTTAAAATTCCCTTTCGAAGGTAAAGCGGCACGAGTGTAGCTCAAACCCCTGAGCTTCAAAGCTCAAAAATGTGTATTTTATTTAGTCAAAATTTGAGTGCAGAGTTGTTTATTGCGGCCTACAGCTCCTAAGGGAGGGCCACACCCACTATTTTTGAATACAGATATGGAAAGCCCATGAAATGAACTACAATTTAGCCTGTTCGGAAGTGCAGATTTGGATTTTCTACTAGGGTAGACAGGCTCGTGAAATAAGGCTTCATTTTCATGTTTTTCGCAATTTACTCCACTGGTAATCACGCTAGACCAAATCTGAGGGCAGATTCGGATTCCTCGTCGCATTTTACGTCGGAATAGCTTTACCGCATGAAAATCCGACAAAAAATGGGCCCTTTTTGAGCCATTTTGAAGAAATTACAAATTTTTTAAGAGTAAAAAATTAAAATGCCGATTCTGACCAAACCACTTGAGATATCGACCTAAAAATTTATGGGCATGTTCCTGACCCCTAGGGCTACCTTCGTGCCAAATTTGGTCGAAATCGTCAATGGTCGCCCAGATCCGTGTAAATCTTATATGGAATGACCCCTCTGTAAGTAGGCAAAAAGTGCTACTCTGCCCCCCATCACCACCACCACAGGCTGCCTCTGGATCCGCCACTGTTAACTTCACATCAATAACATCTGACAAACGACAAAATGATGCCAACATACCAGTGTATGCCCGATTCCGAAAGTGATTCTCTCTCAGATGCCCTACCACGGCCGGCCACCCACGGCCCAGTCAGCTTGCACCACGTGGTGCCTGCCCACGGGCTACCGGCAGTCCTCGGTGTGGCGGCCCGTGGTCGGGGAATTCACCACGCAGTCCTGGGCGGCCGTGCTGGCGTCGTATGTAGTGGCAGCCCTGTCGCATTGGCTGCTGTCCAGGAGCAGGGCCTTGATGGACAGCGCGTTGGCCGCCCTGCAGAGCCTCGTCAGCTCCATCAGCGCCATGCCTGCTAACTGGGCTCCCAGGTTTGAATCAGAGCGGGATGAACACTGTGAAACCAAGTGGAGCACGGCCCCAAACATCCAACCGACTTCACTGCAAATTGGGTGGAAAGACTTGGTGCCAAAATATGGCGAGACTTTTAAGTTTCGCCAAGTTTTGATCAGACCTGAAAGTCTCGCCAAAATTTGGCCAGTCAAAAAAGTTTTACCACAAAATGGTCAGACACAAAAGTCTGACCACAAAATGGCGAGACTTTCGGGTCTGACCACGGTCTTTAGGCCGGAACCGTCCGGCCCATTACGGCCTTTGGGGGACGGTCAGGCACAAAAGTCCCGCCATCTTGCGGTCAGACTTTTTTTGTCTGACCAAATTTTAGCGAGACTTTCAGGTCTGACCTAAACTTGGCGAGACTTCATGTCTCGCCTTTGCAGTGGCGAGAATCTGACCTTTGGATTTGTAGTGTTTGCTTTCACTCCGTCACATAAGGTAATGTTCGCTGAGAGTTTTGGACGTACTTCCAAAGACAAATTCGACAAGCTAGAAAAATAACTCATCTTCTTGAAAAGAAGTCGTAAGTTACGGGTTAACTTTATCACTGACGATAACGTTTTGATGCGTTTCCGAGGTAAGTTACAATTCTTATGCGGAGGTGCGGAATTTTCAGTCTGCCCTCTTCGAAGTGCAGAATTTGCAGTCCCCTTTCTTTACGTGGAAAAATACTCCCCATCGGCACTTATTTTGAGGAAGAAATCCATGTCGAGTTGCTTTGCTAAAGGGAAAGCTTATGTTGCATAGGAGAAGGCCATGTGCATCCCTTACAGCGCGCTACTCGATGGGTCCTATTAACAAAGGCCGATGTCCTTTGGGTCGCTCGAAGAACGACCGATCTCCTTCGGGTCGCTCCAACAAAGACCGATCTCCATATCTGTTGCTTCTGCGTTCGCCACTTCTCGCAATAAACATCTAAGTCTAACAAAATATTGCAGGTTTGGTTTCTAGAGAATAAGTATCTAAAACTAATTTGTGTCGAATCAAAACGTGTAGATTGTTCCGGGACTTCAAAATAAACGCGTTGAGAGGTTAGGGAATGGAGATCGGTCTTTGTTCGAGCGACCCAAACGACATCGGTCTTTGTTCATTGGGCCCATAGTACTCGTTCTCAGCGAGTCCGTATATTTAACTGCAGTTGTTTGTTTTGGTTACTCAGGTTTTTCATGTTTTGCTGGTCCTTCTCGGGTTTAGTGCTGGCGACGTTGTACATGGCGGCATTGCAAAGCATCAACTCCTCAGAATCGGTGGACACACTCTTCCGGACGGTAGAAGAACTGGACCAGTCGCCGTTACCAGTGTACTCGTCCGCGGACCAGCTCCGAAACTTCAAGCAAGTCATTTTATTGTGTGATGAAACAAAACAAATCTGGGCTTTATCTACCCTTTGCAGCCAAACACACTTGAAGGCTGATTGTCAAGTATTTAAATCGTCCTGGCCATAAGCTAGTCACTGCAAAACATTATCAACGGTAGCACGTCTAAATATTTCTGTACATAGAATCAAGCAGTTCGATATATATATATATATCTTTAAAAGCCCCTTGCTTAGTTGTAAACCAAAAACAAATCGAATGGGTCAACGAACCTGTTTCTCAAATGAATGTCACCAGGAAGGCTCAGTTTGACTCATCCGAGAAAGCCCTGATGGCGCGTGTGCGCATGTTCGATTACTCCAATGCCGTGCCCATGTTCAGAAGATTCTTCGTCAACCCCGACAGAGGCATTTTAACAGATCGAAATGCGTGTCAGGCCTGGGCAGTGCTTTTTACTCCACCCCGTAAGGTAACATAAAGGCTTGACACTATATAATACTCTGCGGCGATTAGTCACTTTCTGTTGTTGAATGAAGTAATAAAATTACATTATCTCTTTCTCAGGAAAAGAGTCAAATAGTACATTCTTATTCCAGGAACGTGACATCCCGTTGAAACGAATGTGACAAAATGTCACGTTCCTTCGAGCATTGTTACATTCGTTTGGTCATGAACTCGGTCATGGATCAGCCATTCACTTTCAAACGACTGTGACACAATGCTCAAGGAACATGACATTGTTCAATGTAATGTCACGTACCTCGGATGAAAGTTTTTTTCTTTTACACTTTAGAGTAGACTATGTACCTGCAAATCAATGTTATTAATTCCAGAAATGTAAGGACCGGGGCAACCTTTGTAGCCAAGGGTCAGTTGGGGTAATTATGGGACATCGCACGGGATAAATATGGGACAGCTGTTTGGTCAAGATTTGACGTTTTAGGACTCATGCCATACCAAATGTTATTTTAACAATGAAGGCATCACATTTGAAGTGGCATCAGTCCTAAAATATCAAATCTAGACCAAGAAACAGCTGTCCCATTTTCACCCCGTGTCCCATAATTACACCAACTTAACATATTCCAAGCAACTTGGAGCTGGTGCACCCCCTTCAAAATGGTCATGACCTCGCCCAGGCGCCGCGCTTCCACGTGATTCGCAATTACTGCTTCTCGGTGAGCATGGCCTACAACCTGGTGGTGCGGCGAAGGTCCCCCTTGCTGCGGCCCTTCAGCGTCGCCACCAGCCGCCTCGACGAAGCCGGACTCACCATGCACTGGTTCGACAGCAAGGTAAACACCACGGAGGGGGCAACCACCTTCGATGTTGGACTACACACTGAAGGGAAGAGATTTCTTTAAGATTTCGCCTAGTTTGAGGCCCGAATTTTGTCACGTTTTTGCTCTCTTTGGTTTCAAATTTACGATTTCAGGGGATTTTAGGTGCCAAAAAGGACACAGGATTTCTCAGGTGGTTGCACCCTCGGATGCCACACTTTCTTTTGGCAGCACTGGTGAAACAAAGGCATAAAAATTATGCCCCTAAAGGGCGTAAACGATTTACGCCCTTAAAGGGCATAAATCGTTAATGCCTTTGGGAAGGGCATTAAAATTTTGCTTGAAATTCCTATACCATTTACGCCCTTCCCAAGGGCATAAAACGATTATGCCCTTGCAAAGGCGTAAAAGAGTATTTATGCCCTAAAGGGCGTAATTTTTATGCCTTTGTTTTACCAGTGAGGTCTTCTCACCCACGCTGGGAGAGAAGAGTACGCTACAAGACGTCTGGTCAACAATTTACCTTGACCGTGCCTACTACAGAACTTTTTAGGCGAAGCCAACTGACTTAAACTTTAAGAGGCGAATATCACTGCAACCCACCGTCGATCCGCGACCCATCTTGTAGTGACAAATCGCAATCCAAGGTTTGGGCCAACCTACCGCAATAAAAGCGAGGAATGTCTGTCCTTTTGAGTTTTTGTAGGGAGTTTCAGTTCGCTGAGCTACAGCTTAATCTTATCACTCTTTGAACGATATTGTTTTCTTAATCTTAAACTGTGGCAAAAAGTTGCGGAGGAATCCATAAACAATGACAATAACTGACAATATTTTCCGTAGGCTAGCATTCTTGTCTGAATGGTGTTGCAGTAGTAAGGGCAGTGATGAGCGAATTCCGCTTTTAGGTATCGCGATACGCAATTAACCCTATTTTCCACAAGGCAGGTGTACGCCAGACCGTGTCTTGTCGTAACAGGCTTCGCGATGCTGCGCCGCCAGTTTCGACAATCCACGCCCGGCGTATACACCTACCTCGGCCTGCGGCGCTAACCTGCCTTCGGCAGGCTGCCTTCCTAGGCAGACCGTAGAAATGGGCGTGATCTCAAAGAGAGCATTTGGTCATCAAAATCTTCACTAATGGGACTTCACTTTCGGTCGGAGGTCCAAATGGGTTCTATTTTCGTCATCAGCAGCCTCAAAACCATATAAAACGACATGAAACTTGACAAAAATTTAAAAGTACCAAAAAAGTTTTTTTTTGCCGTTTTTGAAGTGTTTTTTGGCTTTTATGACCGAATGGATTGAGATATAAAGCTGAATTTTGGTGTGTGGCGAGCCAAGGACATACCTAATGACCCTGCAAAATCTCAGGCAGATCGGTCGAGCCGTTTAGGAGTAGTAGTGCACACACACACACGCACACACGCAGACAGAAAAAGTTTTTTAACCCCACTGGAGTAACGGGCTTCGCTATCGCTCAGCCAATGAAAGGGTCGATATGTCGCACCGCGACACATAGCGAGGGTTGTCGATGGACATTGCGGTATCAAGGAAAATGAAGGTGTCATTTTTTCTCTCATTCATTTCATTTATTTGTCCTGGGAAGAGGCAAAACTTCGGGTGTATAAAATAATTAGTCAGTGGTCGGTAGCCCACGGAAAGGTTACATTTGCAAGAATTTGCATGGAAATTCGCATAATGGATCAGGTGATGATGTAGCAGTTATGAGGAGGTGGCTGAACACTTACAGAAATTTTTACCGATTTTTCGAACACATTAATATTTGTAGCTTCTCTAACGGTTTCCATTTCGGCGTTAAAGGCGTACCTAGCTTTGTACAGGATACGTCTTAACGGCTTTTCGTCGTCACACTGAGATTTCAAACGTTATGGGTTTGGCACGTATGGAGCAAGCAACGCATGGAGATATTGCACCATACGATCAATGCCATAGTCATTTGGCACCTTACGTACAATGCGCCCCGAAAATGACCTATGCTGCACTGAGAAAACCTTACAAACTATTTTGGGCAACAAAGTATTTTGAGCATACCTAAGCTTTCAATGAAAATACTTCGTAATTTACGAACTATGTCTTCGTATAACAAAGTATTTTAGTTTGTTATACGTATGCTCAAAATACTTCGTAAGGTTTTAAGAGTGTGATGCATAAGAAGGCATTGCACTTCACGTAATGCGAAAGCATTGCACCAATTGGTGCAATGAAAACGTCTTCAAATGCATTGCACCGATTGGCGCTATACTCATAGCAATTGGATTCTCAGTGCAGACTTTGGCTAAGGCTAGAAGGCCCTCCCTGTTGAAAACAGCCACAGCGGCCATTCCTTCTGGTACATTGAGGGTTCCTATTCAAAAGATCTTATCTGCGCGTTCCCCCCAAGACAATCTCATCTTAAACGCATGCGGATTTCACCCAGTTTGACCAGTTGGGACACGTACGAGAGTAAGCGGAATATATTTTTACATGTACTTTTTGGTTTCTTTGATCTGTCATCTCCACATTTCAGTGAATTTTATCACAAATGATATTGATTTGTAGCTGTATCAAATGATCAAACTGAGTGAAATTCGCCTGCGTTTAAAATAAGATTGTCTTGGGGGGAACGCGCAGATAAGATCTATTGAATAGGACCCCTCGACATTGGCTACTCTCCTGGTTTCGAAACGGATGTGAACACACTGCGTGCATTGTCTGCAGGTCCTGGACGTGGCGCATTCCCAGGATCCGGTCATGCGAATGCGGCAGCTCATCCCGTTCCTGATTCTCCTGGGCATTGGTCTGTGTGCAGCTAGCATCACCTTTCTGCTAGAGATACTGATTGCGCGGTCCTTAAGCTGGTGGGTACAACGGCACAATTACAACGAAAAGTGCCAAAAGCGCCACAAGAGTTGTTAAAAGCCCACCGTTCATAATCCAGATAAAAACAAAATGTCAACTTAAGGTTACGTTAAGGGGAGGTTCTGGTGAAAATCTTGCCATTTTCCAAATGGATCCTTCAGTCATGATTTGTTCGGAATAAAAAATTTTTCATTGGGGAGACTAAAATTTCACTTTTGACGGCACATGCCAGGCTGTAAACCCAGTCGAAGAGTCTTTTTGAGCCTATTTTGGCTGTATCTTCAAAAATCTTCTTGCGCATACTATTTTGTCGTAAAAGGTTGACCTTGACATTTTTCACTTCTTCGACTCATTTTCAAAAGATTCCGGCATGCATAGCTGGAAACTTCCATTATATTTTTAATTATTAGCTTTTTAAGCTGAAAAGTCCCTAAAATTTGTCTATTTTGTACATTTTTGATCAATTGTAGTGAAATGCTTGGTTAGAAAGCTTGCGAATAAAAATGCAATTGACATTTTGAGATGGGCATGCCGGCATTTTTAAAAAATGAATCGAAGAAGTGAAAAATGTCTAAGCCAACCTTTTACGACAAAATAGTATGCGCAAGAAGATTTTTAAAGTTATAGCCTAAATGGGAGAAAAAGGCTCTGCGACTGGATTCAGGGCATAGAATGTGCCTCCCCAATGAAAAATCTTAATAAATACTTGATAAGACATCAAATTTTTAACAAATTTTCACAGTGGGACCTATTTAGGAGAAAATAGCATTTTCACCAGAACCTCCCCTTAACGCCTCTCCACAATATTTTAAAACACCTCAATATTTTTTTCTTTGGTAAATACAGACAGAGAAGTCTATTTATAAACAAGGGAATGGCTAACTTGTCAGTGTGTTTTCACAGTTGCCGACCTGCATCACG
Source organism: Thrips palmi (assembly GCF_012932325.1). NCBI lineage: Eukaryota > Metazoa > Arthropoda > Insecta > Thysanoptera > Thripidae > Thrips > Thrips palmi. Next base: position 14,596,343 of record NW_023144628.1, on the reverse strand, counting down.
ACGTAGTGCATCTTCATTCAAGAAACGCGATGACAAACCGGCCTTTCACAATCCCGAGGACATTGAGTATTGGGAGCTCCGAAGACGGCTTCGCCTATAGAAATTGCGCCAACAGTGCAGTCAGGACATTGGAGCCGGCACGGCCACTGGGAGAAATAAAGGTGTCTAAACTACTGTACATGTCCTCAGCCCCCTCCACCACATTCACACACACGCACTTTTCTTTTAGCGCAAAACGACGACCTCTGTTAAATGTCTGTTTCCAAATGGCCAGTCAGTTGATGTATGTTTTACGTTCATCACTGAGAAAACCTTACAAACTATTTTGGGCCTTACAAAGAAAAGTAGTTTGTATAATAAAGTATTTTGAGCATACGTAAGCTTACAAAGAAAATACTTCGTAATTTACGAACTATTTCTTCGTATAACAAAGTATTTCAGTTTGTTATACGTATGCTCAAAATACTTCGTAAGGTTTTAAGAGTGCAAACAAGCACTTTCTTGTACAAGCACACTGTCTTTAAGAAGAATAATAAACACTTTTAAACTGCGTCTGTACTGAACTACTTCTTAATTGTCCCTTGAGAGATGAGGAGTACATAGCACGCATCGTCACACTTTACTTCACCACTAAATCGGCGATTTAGCCCCTTTGGTGACGTAAAGCACATCTAATTCAGTCAGAGTGTGGGAACACCTTAAGCCGGCGGTGCTGGTGCATGAAAACGTCATCTGCCGTTGTTGGCCTCAATAAGAATCTGGAAAATTGCAATATAATTGGTAAGCCGGAACACTGTTAACATATGATAAAATAGGATTTTAACTCAATCCAGTATGCAGGCTGAACGACTATAGACTTTTTGTCCATTACTATTGCCATATTTGTGCATATGCCAGTTATGTACTAATTTGTTCATAAATCAGGTGCAATTTTATAAACGCTCAATTTTGTACATAGCTATGAACGAAAGATCTACGTAGTAATTTAGAGTGCAGGCAAATGCTCGTGCAATGCTGATGATATCCAATAGTACCACGGGATGACATAACTCGTGCAGACTTACCTCGCTAAGAACCACGGACTTCAAAATTTTGGAATGAATATGAAGGCGTAATACAGAGATGGCTCCAAGTGTACTAGCAGCATCGCCTTCACATACTCCATTGCCATTACATTGACCTGAACAAGTAGAAGTACATGGCGGTACAACTCCGAATCTTAATTGAACGTGTTATAAAGCTAGATTACTTACCAATAACTAGGAACCCATCAGGAGTCCCATTTAGGTCAAGCCCTTGATCCAAACGATTCTCCTGTGGCTTAACTTCTACTGAAGTATTCAACAATTTGTCTGATGGATGCTCAGCATTGCCACTTCTGAACAAAAACCTTCAAAGAAAGAGAAAAGCAAACTCTGTTTATTAGCAATGGTTGTTCTGAACAAAATTAAATGTGCGCTCAAAAATTTTCTTTGCTTTTGAGACCCGAGCGATTCTCACGTTTCGGGGTAGTTTCGTTTCTTCTGACTCCTGTGCCCAAACGAGCGCAGATATCGACATGGGGGTTTGTTTCTGATGTTAGGGAGGGCCATTGCCCACTAAACGCACACATTTCGAAAAGTTCTCGTTCGTTGGATTGGTCTACGTAGCGTTTGGAATACCCCAAATGTAACTTCCGTGATTGTCCAAAGAGAACATACTCATATTTCCGCCCCCAGTGTGGCGGTGTGGTTCGAAAATGCTGCCCACTGTCGATGGGGATTCGAAGCTTGGCATGTCTCGAGCTAATTTCAACCGAAGACCAATAGGCCAGACTTCTTTCAAAGGTACTTATGCTGCAACGAAAAATGTCCTCCGTATATTCAATTTAACTACACAAATTTCGAAAAGGCAGCTCTGGACTTCTCCCCAAGCCAAACTTTTAACTTTCCATGACACAAGCCATCAAAGTGGAGTCCCTGGGATATAATTGCATGGGTCGCGGAAATCTAAGATGCTGTACACGGTCTCAAAGCGGGCTAGAGCATTATAAAATGGCGTGTATCAACAATTACCTGTAACTTCCGTGGCACCCTTTACCCAATGTTGCAGCAGCACTAGGTGAAAAAGTTTTCCGCTGAAATGTCGGGCTTAGAGTATCATTTGACCCTGGAACGACTTTTAAGCCACAGCAAGCCCGAGTCAGCCGTTAAAGCCGATTTTCACACTTTGTAACTTCCGTGATAACGTAATTTCCGTGATCAAAACACCCACTAAAACGTATGGGAATACCTTATGGCTCATGTTTTTAGGAAGATAGTACAAGGTCTTTACTATAAATACCATTGCCATAACTCTAGTATCATCCAGGACCCCAATAATCAGAAAAACTTAATTGGATATTTCTCACTTTCGGCAAATCAGAGACGCCAAAACTACCCCGAAACGTGAGAATCGCTCACCCATGGCACTCCAACAGGCCACGCAAATTGGACATTTATTTACACTGAGAATGAAAGAGTCATGATCATGACTAAAATTTTGGGTGAGGAATTCTTTATTACCCAAATTTGGGTGAGGAAATTTTCCTCGCCCAAATTTGGGTGAGGAAATTTTCCTCGCCCAAATTTGGGTGAGGAAAGCTTCCTCGCCTAATTTTGGGTGAGAAAGTAAACCTCGCCCAAAATTGGGTATTGATCATGACTTTTTCATTCTCAGTGTACACTTTGAACACATATGACTTGTAAACGCTTGGAGAGAACTGAAATAACTTAAACTAAACATTCAATTTTTTGTTAAAGTTGCTCTGAAAATAAAATAATAACTAACTTTTTCTCATAACCCAAAAAACACCAAACAGTCTAAGGACGTCAAAATGATGCTTTTTTTTGGTCGAAATTTTGACTACTATTTGTCATATTGACATCAAAATGACGTCACTGTGAGCGTTTCGTGTTCTTTGGGAATACAGAGTGACTTTTCTCAAGTCAATAGTTTGTAAGTAGATAGGGCATCCCGAAAGAAATCATCTTCTACAGAACGCTTGCGACTCGCGGCTACCACTTCCACGACATCTACAAGGTCCAGCCGTCGCACCCCCGCGAGACTCGAAACACCCGCGCCAGACCCGCGACATCCCCTCGTGTGGTCCTGCGACCCTCAGTGGCAGCGGGCGCGAATACTATTAGAATTGCGATACAGACCGCACTTTTCTGTGATTATCATTGCAAATGCGACAGGTTGCTGTATCGCAGAATTTGGAATGATTATTGCAAAAAGATGTAATGGTTGCAGATTTGGTTGTCATCATCGCATTTTTTTTTGCGATAATTCTGAGTTTTATTGCAGAAATGGGCGATGATCATTGCAGAATTTTGTGATACAAAAGTCAAATGCTACGTAAAAATTTACACAGTGAGAAAAGTTACCTCGTTTATTCGAAACCTGCAAAGCTTTTGATACCACCTATATGTTTAACTGAGGCAAACCTAAAACGATGTAGCAAGATACTACGGCTACGTGGTGCAAATGAGAGCCGAGTCATACCTTTTAATGAAGACAGGTGTCTTGAAGCGGAACGTCAGTGTGTTCCCTGGCTGGGGCGAAAGTCCCCAGAAGTAAGACCGTCCCATGTATGCTTCAAGAAGTGTGTGTTGCTGATAGGGCGCGATGTCAGACTCCACGTCGGCAGGGGGATTATCGTGTGGAAAGAAAAGTGGCAGCTTCCCAAACTGAGTGTCCTGGTGATCAAAAACATTTCAGTAAGCAGTGTAGCCTTTACCAAGCAAGCTTACCGCAGCCCTAACACATGGAAATTCGAACACTGAAAACTAACCTTGAGATTTTGGATCTTACCACGCAGGGAAGAGTGTTTGCCCATATGTTGAAAAAGTGAAGGTTTGTATTGTATCCAAAGTTCTTTCTTAGCTTTCTGACACCGCTGCGGGCAAAATACACAGTCTTAAAGCTCTCAGGACGTGCACTACTTAAAATATTTTGGTGTACATCAGCGACCTTCGTTAAGGTGCGTTCGAAAGGTCAAGGATTTTAGAAAGTATTTAGGTGGTTTCATTTCAGAAATGAGAAGCCATATACCTACAGGATTATTTTCTGGGGTGCAGACTTTGGTGAAAATAAAATGATCCAACAGCCAGTCTACAGGTTTATCGTTGTAGAACATGAGGAAAAACTGAACCAAAAACGGCAGGTCCACTGACTTGAACATTTTCCCTGAAATATAAACGTTTCTGAGCCAATGTACTCAGGTCTGCACACTAAATGTTTTTGAACAGATTTGTGAAAGACGATAGTTTTTTTTTTTTGGTGTAGATAAACATTTTGTGCACTCTCAGCACTTTAGGGACTTATCTCATGCCCCCCTGCCGACGTGTTCGTTAAAGCAAGGATAATACTTGATATTGTTTAAGTATGACAAAGTTAATTCCTTTCAAAAATTACTCACAAGAACAAATTTGCGATTCACTATTTAATTAATACTAAATGTACTGTGCGTAATTGTCAAAAGTCCCGTATTATGAAAAATTTTTTTAGTCTGAATTTTTAAACGACTATGGTTAAAATTTCAAGTAATTTTCAGCCCTTCGTTGAAATTCCAAATTTAGCTACTTGTCTGAACAACATTTTAGATGCACGAAATATTAAATAAAAGTGTCTATAAACAAAGAAAAAGAAATCAAAAAGAGAACAATTTGAACCCCACCAACGTGTGACGGTCCTTCTTTCCATTTACACTTGTTCGCTTCGGCCCGGGTTCGAACCCGGGGACCCTTTTTGGTTACGAGAAGTTTCGGTACCACAGCGCTACGGGCGCTGCCTGGCGGCGGGGGAAGCCGTGCCGCGTGAACTCTCTCGGAAGATAAGCTCCTTTCGGCTACCCGAGTGCAAGTTCGGACAATCTTCGGTTTCTACCTTACCAGCAAATCGCGTGAAGCCTGTACCATTATTATTTCCGATAAATTGATACAACGCCTTACGCTGACTTGTTAGTAACAACTGTCAAAATTTTCATACCAAAATTTATGAAAACAGTTTCAGATGACAAGTCTGAAAACTTTTCAAATTTAGACCTTTTGCTTAAAATTTGACTAACCGGGTATCTAAAATTTCAGGTTTCCCGTTAAAAAATTAAAAGAATTTTTAATTCCCATTAACTCAAATCTGAACAAATTGTACTGAAATTTCAGAATTTTTTTTACAGTGTATACGTATTATTGAGCAAAAAGTCATGTGCTGAGAGTGCACGAAACTGTACGTAACTTTGTTTGACAATCAAGGAAAATTTGCAGCGTTTCGTGTGAAACTCGTACAAAAGTTCATCTGCTTGTTAACCTTGGACGTCTCGCACAAGACTGCGCATAACGTTTAGTGTGCACAGAAAAGACAAATAGGTCGTGGAAGAAAGGCAAATCTCACCAATGAAACCCAACTGACAAAACTCGAGAACGAACCAAGGTGCGCGCTGCGCAGTCTTCTCCAGCGCAAAATTCTTCATGGTCGACATGAAGCCCCTCTTGGTCACGATGTCGTCCTCCAGCTGCACGTAGAGCGTGCCTCTCGGGTGAGCGTACATCATGAGGAACGCAAAGTCGAGGTTCTGCTTGGAGCGCCACCGCACCCTCTCCACCTTCACATGTAAAAAGTTTATTAAATACTCGATGTAAAAATAAAATAAAAATAAGTGTAATAATCACCGAGTCACCCAGCGTGAGGCGCAGGCTGCTGGGGTCTGGGTAGAACGAGGCCGGCGGAGAGATGAGCTCGATGAGGCCGGACTGAACCTCGTCGCCGAACCGGTCTCGGATCTCGCCCGCCAACTGCATAACGTACTCCACGTCGGTCTGGAGGAAAACACGCCGAAAAGCTTAGCGCCACGAGCTATCAGGCACTGCCAATCTTCAGGCATGTTTCCTTGCAACTCTTAGCATGCCGAAATTCGGCGTGCTGACCTCGTAAGCCAAATTTTGGCATTTCGCTTACTTGGAGCGAACTTGCCAATGGATTTGCAGTGACAGCATGCACTGTCAGAAAATTCCGAAAATAAATGGAAAAATCATAGAGTTTTTCCGAAACTTCTGCATGGAGCTCTCCATAAATGCAAATTCTGGGCTTTCTCCGAAAAATTTCGGAATTTTGAACAAAAATGCATGCTGCACTATCACAAAAACACGAAAAAAGGTTTGCAACCAGTTAAAAGTTGAGGGAAGGGTGAACCCCTACTTCTTGAGCTCAGTTTTCATAATATTAAGGGAAAGCTACAGGATATAAGTCAAATGAGCTCGAATGAGGTTGTCCCTTCTTTGACCATTTCAGACCAAAAAAATGCTTCAGCGAAGTCCTCTTTAATATATCTGAGAAAAGACTTGCATTTTACCTCCTATCTGGCTGGACCCAAGAAATGCTCCGAAGAACATCTGTATAAGCCCTGAGAAAATCTCTCCGAAAAAAATGGAAAATGAATGGAGAATGAACGTGATTATAGGGCACTGCGAGAAAAGATCACGGTAAATCCTGTACTGATTACTCCAGACTTCACCGTACTTTTTTTAACAGGAAAAACCGTCGTTTTTTTACAGGCAATACCGTACTTTTTTTACAGGCAACACCATACTTCTTTTACAAGGAATCCCGTACTTTTTAACCCGGCCATCCCGCACTTTTAATACCTATCAAAAACTGCTATAATTTATTTCAGTCGGTCGACCCTTATTTTTCAAGATTCTAATGTACATAACTGCTGAAGGCGGACTCCTGGACCCCCCTTCCGACCACTCGTTGAAAAGGTCTTGACAAGACCTATCGAAAGGTGCAATAAAATTTTTCAGTTGGTCGACCCCCTTTTTTCAAGATCCTGATGTGGACAATTCTTGGGAGCGGCCTTTGTTCGGACCAGATCTGGTCCTTCCTACGGCATGCACTGTACGAAAGAACGGTAACTACTGTTAAAAAACTACGGAATATTTTGTAAAACAAGTACGGAAAATACTGTAGACTGTACGGTGGATACTGGTTTTTGAAGTACGGTAAAGTTTGGCAAAAAAATTATCCAGGATTTACCGTCATTTTTTCTCAGAGTGGGTTTTTCTCCATAAAATTTCGGAGCTAATTTCTAACAGTGTGAGGATAACGCGATGCTGTCAGGTACACTGCAGGGAACATGTGAAAATTTGTTGTCACTTTAAGACAAAATCGGAGAAAACATATTCATCACATGCAAATGATGGAACTGTTATCACATTGTGATGACACTTTCATCAAAGCTTCCTATACTTATTGCATGGGCGTGACAACTATGTCATCTGATATACATATGAAAACCTCATAAGGAATATTGGCCTTGATATTGTCATTAAGTGACATCTTAATGTTTCCGTGTAATGACCCAGCGAACATATCACTAAAAACACAAAGATTTTTAGGGACACACTCTGATTATGGGGTGAGCTGTGGTAAGTTTTCGTATCGAATCTTCAAACAGCATCGCACTCGTTTTGAAGATATGGACTATCAAAGAGACAGTTTGAACAAGCTACGCAGACTCTACAGATCTCGTTAGTAAGGTTCTTGAGTTTTGCAACAAAAATTTGTAACGGCGCATCTTTGGTGGCGAGAGTGACATGATGGTCATAAATAATTTAAAGCTGAATAATTCCGGGCGAATCTTGTTAAAAACGTTGGTTCCAAAGTCTGGATTGGCTTATGTCAGGAAGGTTTAAGGGCGTCACTGCGTTTCCACACTGAAATCGAAAGTGTGGTGAAATTACCACATCTGGCTGTGGTGAGACCAAAAGTGTGGTTACCGCATTCTACCACACGTACAAATGTGGTAAGAAGTACACCCCGTCAAATAAGTGGTATACAAGCCTATAATTTAGCCGTTACCTCATGTATTGCGTGGTCAAGCACTGTTATCCAAGTTGCGATACTTTCAACACAAAAACGTGCGATGATATCCAAAATGTGATTCCCACGAATCATTGCTCCTGAGATGCAATGACTTCCGTATCGCACAAAATTCTGCAATGAAAATGGGAACTATTGCAAAAAACTGCGATGATGACAACACAAAATCTGAAATCAGTACAGTTTTTTGCAATGATCATTGCAAAATTCTGCGATATTGTAGCTCATCACACCGTTTTGCAATGAGCATCACAGAAAAGTGCGATGAAATTTGTATCGCGCAGAAAGTGCGGTCTGTATCGCAAGTAGAATAACAGTGAGACCACCCTTTTATGAGGTATGGAGGACTGACCACATATTTGCTGTGGTGTTCACCATTTCATGTGGTGCTTTGTTGACCACTGGCTTTTAGGGGTACTGACCGCATTTCCACGCGTGGTAAATTTAGGTAACCACAGTTTTGCGCCTACCACACATTATCTGTAGGCTGTACCACACTTCGAAGGACAGTGCACTCAGCATAACCAAAAATGCGCAACAATGCTTACAAAAGAAACCATGCGCATCGAAAATTACCTAGTCACTCAATGATCCAACATATTTGTCGACCCGTTGGTTGTGTTTCCCACGATCAGCGGTTCACGAACCAGGCTGCCGGCAGGCGCGGATCCAGGGGAGGTGGTACAACGGGCGTAATTGCCCCCTCCTCAAATGTTGCCCCCGCCTGAAATGTTGGCAAAATTCACCACTTTACACAAAGTAAGCAAAAAGGAGCGACCGCTGTGAAACCAAGTGTGTGAACTCCATACTTAAAATGCGGAGTAAGGGAATTTTCAGCCCCCACATTTCAAAGTGCAGACTTTGCACACTTCAAGCGTTGAGTTCTGCATTAATGCACCACGCTGGGATAGGGGCTCTGCTAGCTACTCCACACTTGAAGTGTGGAGACAGCAAACTCAGGTTGGAGAAATATTCCGCAACACGAAGTCGGCGGGTCTCCATACTTGGTTTCACAGCGTACCCCCTCCTTGCAAGAATCCTGGATCCGCGCCTGGCCGCCGACTGCACTGGTAAAACTGAAGCGTAACTCTATGCTTGAGTCAAGCGTAAAGTTACGCTTGAAGACATTACGCTTGAAATCAAGCATAGGCTAGAAATTACCCCATACATTTAGATAGGGAAAATCTTGGCGGATGTGCCTGTTACGCTTGATTTCAAGCGTAAACTGATTACGCTTGAAAACAGTGGGTAATACTACGCTTTAGTTTTACCAGTGTGCTGCACGTACCTCTGCGACGAACACCACGATGAGGGCGTCCCTGCTCTCCTCGGGGGTCATGGAGCTGACCAGGCTGTCCAGTGTGCCCAGCAGGTAGTCCTGCACCGCTCGGCGCACCGTCGGCACGCCCAGCACCATGGACACGCCGCTGCGCCGCGCGCCGCACATGCAGAAGGCGGGCCTCAGCGCGGCGCCGTCCGACAGGTGCGGCAGGAAGTCCGCCGCGCTGGGCAGCTGCAGCGCCGGAATGGTGGTGGTGGAGTTCCTCGCGCTCACATTTTGCACCGCATGCTGAGCCTGCGCAAACGGCGGACACTGGTGAAACTCCACTCTCGTTCCAGGAGCGTGACAGCACACTCTCATTCCAGGAACGTGACATCACGTTGAAACGAACGTGACATCACGTTGAAACGAACGTGACATCACGTTGAAACGAACGTGACAAAATGTCACTTTCGTTTGAGCGTTAAGTCACGTTCGTTTGAATGTGAACAAGAGAAATTTTGGCCGATTCACATCCAAACGAATGACACCAATACTTAAACGAGCGTGACATTTTGTCACGTTCCTGGAATGAGAGTGCACGTTGAACAGAACGTGACAATGTGTCATGCTCCTTTCAACACACGCTCAACCTTACGAATTATTTTGAGCATACACAATACAAACTAATGTAAGGTTCAAAGTACATACTTTGTTATACGAAGAAATTGTTTTTAAGTTGCGAAGTATTTGCTTTGTATGCTTTACGTATGCTCAAAATACTTTGTTGTAACAAGCTGCTTTTCTTAGTAAGGCTTAAAATAGTTTCTAAGGTTTTCTCAGTGCATCGTCTCGCTCGATTTAAAGTGAATAAGCCAATTTGTGGCTGATTCACATCCGAACGTTACGCTGTTGAAAAAGCCGTACATTACAAGGAAAAAGGTACGGCTGGACCGTACCTCACGCACAGAACGACTGTACCAAAAACCGTGCTTCCCATAATAGCCCATGTTATGAAAAACCGTACTCAGTACCACAAAAGCCGTACTGGCTGAGGTACGGTGGTACCAGGAAAATTGTCTACCAGACTCTGCCTTGTACCTTTTTCCGTGGATTTTTTCTACAGTGTGTGTCACGCTCCTGGAGTGAGAGTGATTCATGAAGTACTTTCAGCGCCCTTGGCCGGAGTCACTGCAAAGCCGGTGGTAAGTTCGCTTACCACAAATTTGGCAAGCCGTTTTGAATGCCAAAAATTGGCAAGTTTGGCCCTTAAATACCACACTCTCATTCCAGGAACGTGACATCACGTTGAAACGAACGTGACAAAGTGTCACGTTCGTTTGAGCATTGTGTCACGTTCGTTTGAATGTGAACGAGCTGATTTTCGGCCAATTCACACCCAAACGAATGTGACACAATGCTCAAACGAACGTGACAGTTTGTCACGTTCGTTTCAACGTGATGTCACGTTCCTGGAATGAGAGTGCACCCAGCTTGCCAAAATTTGGCAAGCTTGCGAAGATTTCCGACCAAAGCTTGCCAAATTTTGGCATTCAAAATGGCTTGCCAAATTTGTGGCAAGCAAACTTACCACTGGCTTTCAGTGCGTGGTGGGGAGTACGCCGATCTCAGTCTAGTCGGTCATTCGTCACTACCTTTTCAGATCCCTCACTAGTGTAGAGATTGGCACCCAAAACCACCATCTGCCATGGCCGTGCGATGCTCTGTTGCACTGAAAACGTGTGTTTTCTGAGAACACACATAGGGTACTTAAATGTGCACCTGAGTACACGCTCAATTTTTCAGTATGAGTACTTCGATCACCTCGTGACTTCCGGGTTGGATCTTCTCAGAAGCACCAGAACATCCAGCACAATTTGAGGCGCTTAGCTTTCTCCAAAGTTATATTGACGATAACACTCTTCCAAAAATGTCCTGTAAATACCGTTAATTTATTACCAGTTTTCACTGTAGGTCAATTCACAGCGTTTACTGTGAACTGCTCACGGGATTCACTGTGATCATGTTCGTGGTGTTCACTGTGATCTGGTCCCCAGTAAACACTGTGAGTTTGACGCCGCTGAGCACCGCGAGGGGTGAATCACTAGTGTACTCATGTGTACAAATTTGCCCGTACTCAGTGTACTCACAAGTTTAAAAAGGACGAAATGCCCTAGTTTTACGACCGATTTAACGTTGAGTGCCGTTTAAAACGCTAAATAAAGCCTTAAAAAATTTAAAATTGTGAAATTTAGGAGTAAAGCAAGGTGTACTCACGCGTACTCCTGTACTCATGTGTACACCAGAACGCTGAGTGATTCACCCCTCGGAGCACCGAAGGACTGCAAATCAGGCTCCAATTCACGGCGTTTAGGGGGCGTTCAAATGTGACGTCACGCTTTTTAGGCTCATTTTTCGACCCCTCCCCCCCTATAGTCACAAATGGTCACTATTTCGACTCACCCCTCCCCTCCCCGTGACGTCACATTGTCCAAATCGTTATTCTTGGCAACGGGAATAGATACGCGACTACATCGTTATAATTAGGTGCCTAAATCGGGATTTCCTTACAATTTGATTGCATATTGGCAAATCCGGTCGAATCTGGTCTAACGCTAACTTGTTCGGAAAAATCTGAGGAAAGTGCAGCTAAAATACCTAAGCCAGTGACAGTTTAAGCTGAAGTAGGCGGAGATTGCTGATTTCAGTTCATTTTTTGGTGGCTCACTCCTATTATATTTGGCAATTTTACACTACTTTAAAGTGTGATGTCACAATGCCTTCATCCCCCTCTCCCCCATGTCACATTTGGTCACGATTTCTCTGACCCCTCCCCCCCTTAAAAGTGTGACGTCATTTTTGAACGGCCCCTAACCGAGATCACAGTGAACGCCGTGAATTGCATAACAGCAAACATTGGTAATAAATTAACGGCGTTGACAGGACATTTTTTGTAGAGTGAACCAAGCCAATCACCTCGAAGCCGATCCAGGACGGTTTGTTGTCGGCAGACACGAGTTGGTCGAGGCGTTGTGACAGGTGTTCAATCTTGGCGATGCTGGGCCGGTACAGCGCGTCCAAGTGTTCAGAGCGTAACTGCAGTTCAGCTACCCGCCGCATTAGCCCCTGCCCCGAGCTCAGGTCTAGGATATTGCAAATACAGGAACAATAACAATTAAGTTTAAAACAAAGATATTGGAGGCAACACCTTGACTTGTTTCATTCATATTCTTTGAGGGTCGCATTCAACGCTGGTAGGATAAAAAAACTATTGATCCAGGCGTACACTGTTAAGAGAAGTCGTTATTTTACAACAGTAATCCCAACAATTAGTGTTGTAATTTTACAAATAATAATTCGTAAATTAACTACAAGATTCATGACATGAACACTTGTAATATTTTCGACAAACTTAACTCATAAATTTAGGAATAAATTCGTAATTTTACGATGAAATCTTATTGTTACTGACGAGAGATCGTAGTTTTACTGATAAAATCGTTATCTTACGACTATTCTCGTTTTATAACGCGTAAACTTGTTTTCTTACAAATGAAGCTTTATTTTTAAGAATAGTTGCCTGTTAAATTTGTACCACGAACTGCACTGTTTTTTTTACAAAGAAAATTGTAAATTGACAATCTGTTCATCATTTTACAAACTGCTTCTAAAATTTACAGGTGAAATCGTTAATTTACAAGTATGATTGTAAAAGCAAGTCTGAAAAAGTGCGTTTTCGTCCGTTGTTTCCTTACTATATAGGAAGAAAAAATGCCTGAAACGACCAAAATTTGAGGAAAAAGTTTGTAAGTTTAAGAATATTTTTGTAAATTGACGAAAAAAGGTGGATGATCAGATCGTTTTTTAAATTTACGAGCAGTTCGTGGTACAAATTTAAGGGGAGGTTCTGGTGAAAATGCTATTTTCTCCTAAATAGGTCCCACTGTGAAAATTTGTTAAAAATTTGATGTCTTATCAAGTATTTATTAAAAATTTTCATTGGGGAGGCACATTCTATGCCCTGAACCCAGTCGCAGAGCCTTTTTCTCCCATTTAGGCTATAACTTTAAAAATCTTCTTGCGCATACTATTTTGTCGTAAAAGGTTGGCTTAGACATTTTTCAGTTCTTCTATTCATTTTTTAAAAATGCCGGCATGCACATCTCAAAATGTCAATTGCATTTTTATTCGCAAGCTTTCTAACCAAGCATTTCACTAAAATTGATCAAAAATGTACAAAATAGACAAATTTTAGGGACTTTTCAGCTTTAAAAGCTAATAACTAATAATATAATGGAAGTTTTGAGCTCTGCATGCCGGAATCTTTTGAAAATGAATCGAAAAAGTGAAAAATTTCAAGGTTAACCTTTTACGACAAAATAGTATGCGCAAGGAGATTTTTTAAGATACAGCCAAAATAGGCTCAAAAAGACTCTTCGACTGGGTTAACAGCCTGGCATGTGCCTTCAAAAGTCAAATTTTAGTCTCCCCAATGAAAAATTTTATATTCCGAACAAATTATGACTGTAGGATCCATTTGGAAAATGGCAAGATTTTCACCAGAACCTCCCCTTAACAGACAATTAATCGTAATTTCACAAAATAATCCCGAACAGTGTAGTTCACTTCGGTGAATAGGCACAAGTTTAGCACGCATTCTGTTTTTTTTATAACAACGATTAGGTTAAGCACTGAATATATGCCTTGCCTAGTCCTTACTGTATGTCTTATCTCTCATTTTCTTTGAGAATGATGCTCTGGTCGTTTTCGGAAGGAGACGCCGTTCGCCCGATCCAGTCGAGTTTTTTTTTTTTTTTTTTTTGGTCGACTTTTTATCTTGGAGATCAAAGAAATGGTCATAACCTCTGCACCGCCTTTTCCGGCATTCAACAGAGGCCACTTTACTAATTTACGTCCGTCTTTTCGGTGTTAAATAATCAAGGTTTGAGAAATTTACCTGCATTTACATTTAAGTTGAAGTTTCACAGGAACGAGTGGCTAACATCCTTCCTCGAGGAGAAGGTAAAATAAGATTTTTTTTGAATAGGACCATGCGGTGGGTGTTGTCTATTGCACTGATAAGGTCTACACGGACGTGCGCGCGGACCGGCGTGGCGAGCACTGACGCAGACAAACAGACAACCTACATCAGCGATAAGAGCTGCAGGAAATATCGGGGCACAGGCCCTGCCCGGCAGAAGAGAATGGCCCAGCTGGGAGCGGCTCACGGTGCTCAAACTTAACACTATTTAGCGATGTTTGGAGTTTTACAATGGGAAACCTTAATTAAAAATTGGATTTTAAATTTAAGGTGGCATCCCGTACATATCGTTATAGTCTCAAGCCGTTTCCACGAAAAAAGGCACCCCAAATGTTCGTGTGTGCTACGTTCTGCGATTTGTTTTCAGAGTCAAGTAAAGGACGTTTTCGCCAAGGAAGTGTGGAAGGACGGCAGCCAGCCTGAAGTAGTGAAATTCTACGCGTGGCTGAACGCCATGCTGCTGGCCAATTTGATACTGCCGGAGCACAGATGAGCTGACACATGCTCTTGAAATCAAAACAGCAAACCAAAATGCACGGCGAAAGCGAAGTCTCTTTTTTGTCTCAACAGCGGTAGCGACTTTATCTGGGTGGGCCCGTGGGAACTTAGAGTGAACTTTTTAAGTTGCCCGAAGTGATCTTGCTTCACATTGATTGACTTGGATGCAAAAGAGATAAGTATGTGGCCTTCAAAAAATTTTCCCGTAGGCCCAAAATACATCGAGTAGTAGTCCTTTTCAAGCTCTGGTACTTCCGTATTTCGCATCCTAGCCGATGACATTGATGTGTGTTGACAGGTTCCGTTGAGACGAATCCGTTTCTGTTGAGCAGAGTCCATTCGAACAATTTTGAAAATTCGCCATAAGGTCCAAGGAGCCCTCCTGATGAAAGGAGCAACTGCCTACGAACAGAATACTCCGTTTTACGACACACAGCGCGGGCCCACCTGGTCCGGAGAGGAGCACCAACATAATGCAAGACATGAAGGCGGCCAGCGCAACGAGACCCAGCAGGCAGCGGCGTGACCTGAGCGTCCCTGAGTCAACCATTATTTACACTGCACTGTGGAACTGGACGTGTCAATCATTATTCGCACCGCATCACGCAACCGACCGCGACAGAGCCATCCGAGCAACTGATTCCAACAACCAGGCAGACGCGAGGTGCCGGTAGATTACCGCTAGATAACTGCCAAGTGTGTGCGTCCTTGAGGATATGACGTAGCCCAACACTGTTGGCTTTCCTTCTAGGGGCCGTTCAAATGTGACGTCACGCTTTTTAGGCTCATTTTTCGACCCCTCCCCCCCTATAGTCACAAATGGTCACTATTTCGACTCACCCCTCCCCTCCCCGTGACGTCACATTGTCCAAATCGTTATTCTTGGCAACGGGAATAGATACGCGACTACATCGTTATAATTAGGTGCCTAAATCGGGATTTCCTTACAATTTGATTGCATATTGGCAAATCCGGTCGAATCTGGTCTAACGCTAACTTGTTCGGAAAAATCTGAGGAAAGTGCAGCTAAAATACCTAAGCCAGTGACATTTTAAAGCTGAAGTAGGCGGAGATTGCTGATTTCAGTTCTTTTTTTGGTGGCTCACTCCTATTATTTTTGGCAATTTACACTATTTTAAAGTGTGATGTCACAATGCCTTCACCCCCTCTCCCCCATGTCACATTTGGTCACGTTTTCTCTGACCCCTCCCCCCCTTAAAAGTGTGACGTCATTTTTGAACGGCCCCCTAGTGCTGTAGCTGTTTGGACAGGTGTGTCTATCAACGGAGGCTCAGGAGAATGGGGCACTGACACAGTTCGCGACTCCGAAATGAGAGAAGTATCGTATTTCCAAGATCCTGATTGTTTGAGCTGCGCGTGAATGATCGTCCTGAGGGAGGGTGGGGCACCTTGTTACCGGGGCACGTGACAATGTGATTGCTAAGTGAGAGAAGAAGTTGTTACCTTATTTGGACCACCAGAAATGTAAGTGTGATAGTGCCCGGGGGGAAAGGGGAGTGCATTTTTGACTGAGTGCAGACTACAGTCATAAACTGCAGTTAAAAAACGCCATTTTTAAAAGTATTTTAAATGTAGTTTAACTCTGTAGATCGAAACGTAGTATAGAGGGCATTTTCAACAGCAGTACACGTACAATTAAATTGCAGTCTCACGTGCAGTTCTTAAATACAGTTTTAACTCCAGTGTAGTCGGAACTTAAATGTACTTCCGTTTGCAAAAAGCAAGCACACTTCGGGAGTGTAAATAAATTGTTGTTTGACTACAATTTTGTTGCCCTTTTTGCAGTATGTAAGCAACTTCAATTCAGCCAACAGTGTTCTATTGTCCTAATCCAATAATTTACAATCCAAATTAGTCCTTTTGTTTATAACCAGAATTGCGATTGGGATTAGTTTCAAGATAAGCATGGATTGGCAATCGGTTGAATGCCTCTAAAGTTCCCTATTAGGGAGCTTAGGGAAAAAACGTGAGTTTGTAGAAATTGATAGCCAAGTGTTCAGTATACCTAAAATGTATGAACTAGGCCGACATGCTCATTGGGGTCTTTTTGGTCGGCGTGACAATTCCGGAATTCCGCCTTTTACACGAGTGCATTTCATCGATCCGTCCCGGAGGCGTCTTCATACCACACGTCCTCAACTTGCATCTAAAAGTCTTGAGTCGAAGAAAGGGGTCGTGGTGGGATCCCGCGGCAGGAAAAGTTGTAAAAATAAATTTTAATACGGAAAGCTATCTCACTCAGTTTGGACGTTTTTACAAACGGAAGACCGCTAAACGCAGATGCCGTTAAAAAATTAGCGTTATTTCCGAAAATGAGTACGTTTTCAATATCACTGCTTATAGCTGCGTACTGCATAAGTCCATCATAGGGGTTTTTTTGAGCGCGCCATTTGTACACAGTAACTTCAATGAGCAAGTGATTGCTAAGTGAGAGAAGAAGTTGTTACCTTATTTGGACCACCAGAAATGTAAGTGTGATAGTGGTCAACCATTCAAATCCTGTGATCGAGCCGGATCAAGCAAAATATTGTACAAAAAATTTAATTATGTAGAAAAATGTTCCAAAATATCATCTAGAATG
This sequence comes from Thrips palmi, assembly GCF_012932325.1. Classification (NCBI taxonomy): domain Eukaryota; kingdom Metazoa; phylum Arthropoda; class Insecta; order Thysanoptera; family Thripidae; genus Thrips; species Thrips palmi. Next base: position 14,579,042 of record NW_023144628.1, on the reverse strand, counting down.
AAATGGTCGGGCAGAACGTACAAATCGAACTGCAAAGATAAAGTTTCAAGGGGCACACCAGCAAAAATCGTCAAATTTTGGGTATTTGTTTTTTACCTTATTTTTCTACCTTTCATGTCGAGTCGAATGCAGCAAACCCGACCTTACTATTCGAAATACTTCAGCTTGCAAACATGTTACAAGTTGATTTTTACTTTCAAAACCTCTGCATTTTCACTCGTGCGCCCTTAAGACTTATTTGATGTCAGATGAAGCAACTACATTCATGAATTGTTGAGTCAAAGATAAATTTCGAGGGGTCCTATTCAAAAGATCTTATCTGCGCGTTCCCCCCAAGACAATCTTATCAGGTCGTTCCCTGGAAAAGACGCCCTGACATTTTTACACTTTTTGAGTTATGCATCGATTCTTGATCCTGACGCCTTTCTGCGTCTGCAGTTTTAATATTTTGGCGATATGTTTGATTTAAAACCAGAAAGAAATTACAAACACCCTATCTGCAAACAGCATGTTTTTTTCCCGTTCAAATGATCTCATCTGCGCGTTCCCGCTTCCGGTATCCGATCTCCTCCCGGCACCCACCTCAACACAACGGTTGGAGCGGCAAGCTGATCGCGCAACATTCATCGTTTTGATATTTTGGCGCGCTTCCTGGGATTCTTGCACTTTTAATCGTACTTCAATGTATCTGAGAAATGTCTGCCGAATGCCAAGTTACAAATCGTCTCGTTTAGTAACTTTTTCGTTTCATTTTATGTGTTTGAACATAAGGGACATTCCATGTGAAGTCAACCAGGCCTGGACCGACCTTTAAACAAAAAAAATCCAGCTATTTGGCCAGGTACACTGTAAATCGAAAGGCAGCACTTTTAGTACCTTTTTTGGCGATACAATTAAGTGTCGCCAATAAACGGTCTTACGGTAAGTATTGCCTTCAAAACGGCGATACACAAAAGTATCGCCAACATTTGGCGATACTTCGGAGTATTGCCACGATTGGGCAATAAACGTTGAGCAAATCAAGGGGACAAGTTCTCAGTTTAATGCCGTGGTTTCGGCGATACCCAAAAGTATCGCCAAATTTTGGCGATACTTCTGTGTATCGCCGTTCTGCCGTACTTTTCCGGAAGGCCGTTTATTGGCGATACTCAATTGTATCGCCAAAAAATGTACTCAAGTATCGCCTTTGCATTTGCAGTGTAAGGGCTTCCCTCTCGCGCGGATCAAGTCTGGCGGTATCTGCAATGTCTGCCCTGGTCGGCGGGAAGCCACAACGACACCAGGTGAGTCGCAGGAACCGGGAAAAGAGGTTAAACATGGCGGTTTCGCGATTACGGGGGAAAATGCACGCGCTTAGCGCACTGCACGTGCGTCCTTCCCCCGCGTCATACCCCCGCACCCACCCCGCGATACCCAACCCAGCCCCCTGACCCAGACCCACCCCCTAAACACATTTTGGACTGATTTAGAGACATTTCGCAGCTCTTTGCCATAATTAGGGCGTAGTTACGAGAAGCGATCCGATAGATGGCGCTGCGTTCGCTGCGAATTAGCGCCCGGTGGTAGCTACGGGGGCGGAATTAACTAGTATGCGCGTCGGGGCGCCGCCTCTCTATTTTGAGCAGAGGTTTTGGGGAGTCGTTGGAGGTTGATAGTGTTAGTTAAGTTGTTTACATTGTGACATTGGGTGGTCAAAATGGTCAAGGCGAAGAAGACTACCAGGGCCGCGGCTCGGTGCCCTCTCATCGGTTCTCCCGGTGAACTGACCGGGAGGGCACTTCCGACCGCGGGGGACATTCTGCCGCATTTCAAGTGGGAGGCCCAGACTTGGAAGCTGCAAAACGAAGAAGACGCACCGGCCAAGAAAGTGGCGCAGCTTGTATCGCAACGCGTTAAAGCGGTGTGGCAAGCGGTGTCCAGTGTTGAACTGGTGACTGACTTCACGATTGCAACAAATGTTGGCCGTCTGTACGAAAAGTACAAAAAGGTTCAGAAGTTCAGCAGAGTGGAGACTGAGTCTGTTCGCGCCAGGATTGACACCTTTAAAGAAGATTTGAAGAAACTTTTTGACGTAGCGAAGTGCAAGTGCGCCCCCCACCATTCGCAGTGCATCTGCGCAGCGTCAAGAATGCCGCCCGACGAGGAAGAATTTCTTCGGGACCAGAGGACCGTCAGGGCCATGGTCATCAGCAACGTGGACAAGGTGGCGACGAAGAAGCTCGTCAAGCAGCAAGAAAGGCGAGAAGCGAAACTCGCCCAAGCCGCTGAAGCAGCGGAGAAGAAGGAAGGCGCTGCCCTGATCAAGCTCATGAGCACAAAACTACAAGCTCTGTGCTCCGGAGCGGCACGTTAAGAGGATATGGTACCGGTACACCTCTCAAAAAGCGGCATTTCCACCGACCTCTTTCTAACGCCGTCCTGGCCACACCGTTCGAGATATCAATATGAAACTTGACACACGGGCTCAGAAGGGATTAATCTCAATGACGGTGCGTTCAAAAAAAATTTTGAACGCCTAAGTTAGGCCCCAGGGCAGTCCAGTTATGGTCCAACTTTCGCTCACAACACGTCCTGAGAAAATAGGAATATCCGAAAAAGAGCCACGGTACGTTGTAGCTGCAACTTTGCTCTATCCAGAGAACTTGTCCCCATCTGCGTGCGGTCAAGAATAGAGGTCAAAACCTGGTAGACGGCGGACCTCTGCACGGCGGGTTTGGAGCTGGTCGGAGAGAGGAGGTGCAATATTTGTGCCGACGAGCTGCACTGAAAATCAAATAGTGATACATCTCACTCTCTGAGGGATGAGACATAACTGTCTCACCGAAAAAATGGTGATACTAAAATGTATCTCCGAAAAAATAGTCGTACACGCATGTATCACCGAAAAAATGGTCGTACACGCATGTATCACCGAAAAAAAGGTCGTACTCAAATGTATCACCGAAAAAAGGGTGATACTTCCCCAGGAAAACACGGGCCAATCTCGCTGATGTCTCACCGTTTTTTCGGTGATACATTTCTGTACGCCCCTTTTTTCGGTAATACATGCGTGTACGACCATTTTTTCGGTGATACATTTTGTATCGCCGAAAATTGGTGAGATGTCCCACCCTTCGAATTTCAGTGTGTACCGTCTCAAAGCCCCGCACATGTTGTCGCCGACTTCGAGGGGGTAACCACTCGCGTAATACCCTGTACACAAAAACCGTGTATTACGCGTAATACACGTGATCGTAATACCATTTTTGGGTCAAATGTGCCAAATTTGGGCATTTTAGGGCCGTAATACACGTGTAATACACCCGTAATACAGCGTAATCCGAGTATTCTGTTTCACGATTTCTTTTGGGAAATGTTTACCCCCTCGGGGCCGACTTTGGGTTTTACCTGAATTGGGGGAAATTGTCGGGCATGCCACCCTCACCCGAAGAGGTTTCGGGTACTGTGGGAACCCAACACTGGTTGGGTCCCGACTTTTGCGATTCGGCCAAGTGCAAGGCAAAATGCAAGGCAAGCCTTGCATTTTGATTTGCAAATGACATTTTTGCAAGGAACACCTTGCGTGGTGTATGCGTTTCCTATAATTGCAAGTAATAACTTGCAGAAACGCAAGGCATTAATTGCACTGTCTCCCGCCTTGCGATTCTGCAAGGCAGAACGGTACAAAACGCAAGGTTTGCCCTGCGCAGTCGCATGGAAGGCCTTGCAGAATTGCAAGTCCATCCCCACTTCGACGATGCAGGCCGTCCCTTGCGGTAATGCAAAGGCTGCTTTGCGATTCCGCATGCCTCGGCCTGCGGCTTGCCCTCGGGCTTGCCTTGCAACAGTGCAAGCAGACCATTGCGTCTTGATTGCAAGGCTACCCCCACCATCGCACGCAGCAGCTGTCCCCTCCGGCGCGCTCGGGCCATGTGCAGTACGGCGCCGTCGGAACCTCGACAAGTCCTGTAGTCTCGGGGTAAGCGTCCGCGCTACGAAGCTACAGGACCGGGGTTCGATTCCACCCACCCAGCTGCGCATCAGCCCTTTGGGGCGTGCTCCATGAGGAGAAGAAGATGAGGAGGAAGAGGCGCATCGGGAAGCGTGCCTTGCAATGAAAGTGCAAGGGCTACCTTGCAGTGTTGCAACCCGGATCGCAAGGTGCCCCTTGCATTTTTCTTGTGCGAGTGTGAGGGCTGCCTTGCACTTTTGCAAGGCAGACCCGGGCAGACCGCAATCCATTCCTTGCGGGACCGGCAAAGCGGTCCTTGCACCTTTGCATGGCGCGCCCTTCACGAGCGGAGAAAAGCGCAAGGCATTGGGTGCGGATCTGCAAGGCACGACGCAAGCATTGGCTTGCAGTTCTCTCGGTTGCATGGCGAGCTTTGCGGCTGAGATGCAAACGTTCGCATGCGTTTCAGTATCATGTGGAGCCTTGCAAAAGTGCAAAACACGAGCTAACCGTGCAGGTCGATTTATGGCTCTAGGCTCTATGGTCAAACTTTTAAAAGGGGTCATTTTCTAGTTTTGAAACTTGTACGAAAAGGTTTGGCGTACTATTCTGGTGACAGGCAACCAAAATTTCAGTTTCTACGACCATTTCACCCGGGCCTGTTGAAACAATGACAAAGGTCAAAATAGTCGTAGAAAGTTGAAATTTGATACGCCTGGCACAAGGAACACGCGCTGAACACAATTGTTCATGTCCCGAAGGTCTAGAATCATCCGTTCAAAAATTTAACTCTCGGAGTACAAGGCCATAAATCGAGCCGTCACGCTGCCGACCCTCAGCTCCGGCGCGTGAATGAGGAGGGGGCCAGCGGGGGGCCTGGCGCAGAGACAAAGCAGCGGGCTACAGGCGGGCCGAGGCGGGCCGCCCGGAGGGGTGGGCGGGGGGAAGCGGGGTTAGTAGAGCTCGTTTGCGACAGTGCCTTTTCAAAACTTCGCGAGATGTCCAAAACCGCCGTGCAGAGGTCCGCCGTCTACCAGGTTTTGATCTCTATTTTTGACCGCACGCAGATGGGGACAAGTTCTCTGGATAGAGCAAAGTTGCAGCTACAACGTACCGTGGCCCTTTTTAGGATATTCCTATTTTCTCAGGACGTGTTGTGAACGAAAGTTGGACCATAACTGGACTGCCCTGGGGTCTAACTTAGGCGTTCAAAAATTTTTTTGAACGCACCGTCATTGAGATTGATCCCTTCTGAGCCCGTGTGTCAAGTTTCATATTGATATCTCGAACGGTGTGGCCAGGACGGCGTTAGAAAGAGGTCGGTGGAAATGCCGCATTTTGAGAGGTGTACCATATCCTCTTAAGATGGTGACGGAGGCGTCCAGAACCATGTGCAGAGAGGACAGGGAGGGAAACATTCGGCAGAAGATAAGATCAAGAAAGGCAATGCTAACCTTTGATTAAAAGAAAGACTTTAACGTGTAAAGATAGATCCTGTGCACGGGTGGGCGGGCATGGGAGGAACTCGAATTGCAGCCACCTCCACGTGGTGAGTTCTGAGGTCACCTCGCACTGAACAATTGCGTGTTCAGTGCGGGGTCGGCTAAGAGCTGCAAAATGTCTCTGAATCAGTCTTAAAACGAGTCCAAAATGTGTTTTAGGGGGTGGGTCTGGATCAGGGGGATGGGTTGGGTATCGCGGGGTGGGTGCGGGGGTGTGCAATGGCGCGGGGGAAGGGATAGTGGCAATCCGCAGCGCATGTACGCACGTGCAGTGCGCTAAGCGCGTGCATTTTCCCCCAAAATCGCAAAACCGCCATGTTTTACCTGTTTTCCCGGTTCCTGCGACTCACCTGGTGTCGTTGTGGCTTTCCGCCGACCAGGGCAGACATTGCAGACACCGCCAGACTTGATCAGCGCGAGAGGAGGCCAAATAGCTGGAATTTAAAAAAAAAATTGGTCGGTGCGTGGCGGGTTGCCTACACTGAAAATCAAATAGTGACTCATCTCACTCTCTGAGGGGTGAGACATAACTGTCTCACCGAAAAAGGGTTATACTGAAATGTATCACCGTAAAAATGATCGTACACGCATGTATCACCGAAAAAAAGGTCGTACACTCATGTATCACCGGAAAAAAGGTCGTACACAAATGTATCATCGAAAAATGGGTGATACTTTCCCAGGAAAACAAGGCCCAATCTCGCTGATGTCTCACCCTAGTCTCACCTTTTTTTCGGTGATACATGCGTGTACGACCATTTTTTCGGTGATACATTCGTGTACGACCTTTTTTTCGGTGATACATTCGTGTACGACCTTTTTTTCGGTGATACATTTTGTATCGCCGAAAATTGGTGAGATGTCTCACCTTTTGAATAACAGTGTAAGCTGAGCAAAAACGGCCGATGTGGGACCCCTAGCGTTTGTCCGATTTCGATTCTCTTGACGGCATTCTTTCTAACTATGGACGGGCTAACTTTTCTGATATAGAGAACTTGCATAACGAACAACGGCCTCACCATGACCGCCCCTATAGTGTAAGTATGTGGGCCTCAAAGTAAATACTGCGGATACAAAGTGACACTGAACCGAGGGGGCAAAAACTCGGGATTTTCGTGTACACATGATTCGGAAAACGCAATGATTGCGCATGGTTTTAATTGATTTCATGGCTGATTTTGCCTTATTTCGCGACGCACCAGGGTGATGTTGAGCGTGATTGCGTGTGATTGTGTTCGGAAAGAAATGATTTCGGACTGATTTGGCCTGGTTTCGTGTGATTCTGCCAAATTTCGGTCGATTTTTATGATTTTGGCTGATTTCGGACTGCTTGATTTCGCGTGATTCTCAATAATTCGCGTGTGATTTCGGGGGCCGTGTACACATGATTGCGCGAGTTTTTGCCCCCTCGCACTGAACTAATAATTTTTTAAATCTAATAAATGTAAAGTTGTATCTTTTCTTTTCAGTGTTTGTCACAGCGTATCATCAGAAGAAGGGTGGAGATGTTGAAGAGATTGACTTTGACCTTCAGGAAATTTTAAAGTTGCGCATTAACAATATTAAGAAGAAATCTGGAAAAGTTGTACTGCAAACTTCTCTCACTTTGTCTCCTCCGAATTAATTCTTTTGCTGCGAACTCTTCCTCTGCCAATGCCTCCACAGCTTCCTCTGCCAACGCTTCCTTTACCGACACTCTACCAACTCTTTTTAAGCGGTCTTGCTACGTCCGTGAATTTAGCTAAAAAATTTTAGCTAAAAAAGGGTCAGCTTTTTCTATCCGACTATGTACTATGTGATCCTTAAAAACGGCCTAAAAACGGACTCTGGCCGTTACATCTCTGACACAAAGCACCAAATGAGATCCCATCAGCATCACCACACAAAAAAGTCGCACAATTTAAAGCACGTATAGAGTCGAGCTAAAGGAGGTCGATTCCTTTACGGCGCAATATATTCGCACCCTTGCAACTTTCGTCCTATCGCGGTTTTAATTCTAATATTTGGCAGGCAAGAAGTACTCCCAGTGTAGAACACACTGTCAAAAGACCAGAATAGGGACGGGCGATTTCCAAATTTTAGTATCGCGATTGCGATTTCTCATATATCGCGATTTCATGCGATTAATCGCAAAATCGCAAAAATCGCAAAATCGCAAGAATCGTAAAATCGCAAAAATCGCAAACAAACGCAACAATACTTATATACTACCCATTATGGCACAAAATCTTTTTAAAAAGTTCCAAAACAAATTCCTGAGTGGTCAAATGGCAGGCTAGTGGCACCGACAACGCGCCACCCCTCGTTCGGTGCAGTGGTCGCGAAATCCATGCACGGTGCGATTTTTGCGATTTAGCGATTTTTTGCGATTTTGCGATTTTGCGATTAATCGCCGAGGTTCAAAAACCGAAATCGCACCGC
>NW_023144628.1:14550374-14570688 GCF_012932325.1 Thrips palmi | reverse complement strand
GTGCTGAACAAACACGCATTGAAGCTGACGCCGGCTTCCCCATTTTCAGAGCGATTTCCCATTTTTCCTTTCACCCCCTATTTTTGGGAAAACGTATGCCCCCCAAATCGCTTCACAAAGTATTGAACACTGGGGAACACAACAGTACGCGGTAATTCGCCGCTTTTTATCAGGGGGAGGAGTATTTTTGACGTAAGAATGCTCCATGGCTTGCAGTTACGGCTAATCGGCCTACGCCCGCTCCACGCTGTCTCACATAGGCTAGTTCGCGGTCCCGCCACCAGGTTAGCGCGCACTGTTAAAAAAAATTACTGAAAATTCATAATTTTTTGTAAGAAGTCGATTTACTTACATTCAGTCTGAATTTTCATACCAAAATTTTCATACTTCGAGGTCTTAAATTTTCAGACGACGTTAGTCTGAATTTTCAGATCAATTTGTTGTATGAAAAATGATACCAGTCGGTCCGTTTTATCAGACTAAATTGTACGAAGAACATAAACAGTCGCACCAATAAATGCCTCTTATATAGTGGAGCCCAAATCGGCTAACTTTTGCCGTTAGTTTGTAGTAGACGCTCTGCGGATCGTCTCGAGGCAAAAATTAGGTAGACGGTATCAGCCATCTCCTCCCCGAGGTAGTGGAGAGTCTAATGGAGACTGCTGAAGTCCGAGGGTGAGCGGCCTTAGCCCAACCACGCGTCGACCCGTGGCCATGCGCGAGAGGGAAATTGTATTCTCTGTTATTTAGCTTATATTGCACATATTAACATCAATCTTGCTTTGGTGCGCTCATGCCCTTTCAGACAATCATTGGAATAAGTTTGTAACAAAATATTCACCCACTTTCGCCTTCAAGAGGCAATTTTAGCTCCGAAAGATCAACCATGCGACACTAGCGCCACCTAGCGGATAGAGCAATAAGTATCCATTTCGGAGCTCTGAAACATTCTGTTTGCTCTTACGACACTAAACGTAAATATTATTTGAAATACAACAGTAGTATTGATAAAATTTTTGAGAAAGCCGAAAAATGTAGAAAGTGGACGGCGTTTTTTCACCAGTTTTCCGACTTCACAAGTATGACTTTAGTTTTCGGACGACAATGTACAAAACTTGATAGCCATTGCTTTAAATATTCAGACTTGCTAGTCTAAATTCAAATTTCAGACAACAGGTAACACTTTTTAGACCTTTAGTCTTAATATTCGTACCATTTTATGAATTTACGATTCAGACCACCAAGTAAGACGAAATAAGTCTGAATTTTCATATTTTTTTTAACAGTGCGAGTAATCTTGGCGTCGCCAATTGTAAATCTTTTATTAGCCACAAAACGATATTTGTGATTGGCTGAGCGATAGCGAAGCCCGTTACTCCAGTGGGGTTAAAAAAAATTCATGTCTGTGTGCGTGTGTTTCTGTGCGCACTACTACTCCTGAACGGCTCGGCCGATCTGGCTGATATTTTGCAGGCTCATTAGGTATGTTCTTGGCTCGGCACACGCGAAATTTCACTATCCTAGCTCAACTGGTTCAGTTTTTACAGCCGAAAAACACCTAAAAAATGGCGAAAAATCGAGTTTTCTGCAGGTAGATCTCTCCTGTCTTGATGAACGGGGGGTCTGGGGGGCGGAAGTTGAAAAGTTACGAGGGTCAAGATCGTGTAATTTGTAGATGAAACAACTCTTAGATAGAGTGAAGGGGGGTCTTGGGGGCGGAGACCCCAGCGTGCAACAATTAAGAAGTAACTGATGATGGACAAGCATTGCCTGCCGAAGGCAGGCTAGCACCGCAGGCCAAGGTAGGTACGCCAGGCGCGGATTGGAGAAACAGGCCGCGAGATATCGCGAAGCCTGTTACGACAAGACGCGGTCTGGCGCAAACCTACCTTGTAATTTTAGCAAACATTTTGTAGACAAATGAAACCGTTGTGAAATTGACAAAATACGCCGCCGAGATTGCCAAAGCCAGCTGGTCATCGAGCTCCAAATGCCCTTGCAGAGCTGTGGCATGTGGCAGCTAGGATGCCGGCGGGCGAGAAAGTCCTGGTTAAGAGTCTCCGGCGAACATTTTTTCTCAGCACTATTTGCTGCATGCTAGGGTGCATGTAACTTACAATCATCACAAATATAACGGAATGTTTTGTAGATTTACAAAGTATTTTGTTAATTGATGTTTACGATGAATTTTAGGACTTTACGGCATATCACTGTTATTTGACTTGCGATACAGACCGCACTTTCTGCGCAATACAAATTTCACAGCACTTTTCTGTGATGATCATTGCTACAAGGTGTGATGAGCTACAGTATCGCAGAATTTTGTAATGATCATTGCATAAACTGCAATGATAACAGATTTTGTGTTGTCATCATCGCAGTTTTTTGCAATAATTTCGATCCTCATTGCAGAAAGTTGCGATGATCATTGCAGAATTTTGTGCGGTACAGAAGTCACTGCATCTCAGGAGCAATGATTCGTGGGAATCACATTTCGGATATCATCGCACGTTTTAGTGTTGAAAGTATCGCAACTTGGATAACAGTGATTTCATTAAGTACGTTTTACAAAGCTCTCGTTTATAAAAATTTCCAGTGAAATCTTTGTAAATTTACGAAAAATTTTCGAACAGTGTGCTCTGGACCTCTCCCCAAACCAAACTTTTAACTTTCCATGACATACACCATCAAAGTGGAGTCCCTGGGAAATAATTGCTTGGGTCGCGGAAATCTAAGATGCTCTACACAGTGTCAAAGCGGGCTAGAGCATTAAAAATGGCGTGTACCAATTACCGGTAACTTTCGTGGCACCCTAAAGAATGTTGCAGCAGCACAAGGTGAAAATAATTTTCGCTTAAATGTCGGGCTTGTGGAGTATCATTTGACCCTGTGACGACTTGTAAGCTACAGCCAGCCCGAGTTAGCCGTTTAAGCTGATTTTCACACTTTGTAACTTCCGTGTTCACGTAATTTCCGTGATCAAAACACCCGCTAAAACGTATGGGAATACCTTGGGGCTCATGTTTTTAGGAAGGTAGCACAAGGTCTATACTACAAGGTAGGTGTACGCCAGGCATGGATTGTCGTAACAGGCTTCGCGATGCTGCGCCAGTTTCGACAATCCATGCCTGGCGTGGCGTATACACCTACCTTGGCCTGCGGCGCTCTAGCCTGCCTTCGGCAGGCTCCTTTCCTTGACAAACCGTAGAAATGGGCGTGATCGCCACCAAAATAGGCATTTGGTGAACAAAATCTTCACTACTGGGAGTTAACTTTAGGTTGGGGGTCAGAATGGGTTCTAATTTCGTCCTCAGCACCCTCCATAACATAGGAAACCACATTAAACTTCACAAAAAGTTGAAAGTACCTAAAAAGTTGTCTTTTTTCTGCCGTTTTAAAGGGGTCATTTGCCAGATTGACTGAAGGGATTAAGACTGAAAGCTGAATTTTGATGTGAGGCGAGCCAAGAACATACCCAATGAGCCTGCAAAATCTCAGCCAGATCAGCCGAGCCGTTCAGGAGGAGTAGTGTGCACACACACGCACGCACACACATACACGCAGACAGGAATAGTTTTTTGATCCCACCCGAGTAACGGGCTTCGCTATCGCTCAGCCAAAAAAACTCCAACTTTGACGCCTTACAGCTTCTAAACGGTTTGAGCTACGAATCTGGGCGTGTGCTCATTGGCTTTATTAGCTCTTTTTCTACAAGATGGCGTCAACGGATCGTGGATAAAATATATTTTTGACCGTTTCCCCAAGATTTGGGTATTTCAGTAAAATTTGGTCATTTTGGGTAAGTATTTCTCAAGATATCGGTCGTAGGTCAAATCTGTGACCATATTCTTGTTCCTTGGGCAATTTTACAAAAGGATGCTAATTTTCAGCCACTTAGCACCAAAAACCTCAGAGTAGTAAAGAAACTCCCAAATTAAGTAGAAAAAGTGGCAAATTTAGAAAACATTGGTTTTCTCGGCCAATAAATTTTTTAGCGACCTAATATTTTAGGATGTTTTTTCTTACCATAAGGACATCTCAGAAAAAAATTTTGGTCAAAATCGGAGAGGGTCATGGGAAGGCGTTGCACGTATTAAATAAATTTAGCTCTCTGCCAAATACAGTGAAGTTAGACACTTAAGGGGAGGTTCTGGTGAAAATCTTGCCATTTTCCAAATGGATCCTACAGTCATAATTTGTTCGGAATATAAAATTTTTTATTGGGGAGACTAAAATTTGACTTTTGAAGGCACATGCCAGGCTGTAAACCCAGTCGAAGAGTCTTTTTGAGCCTATTTTGGCTGTATCTTAAAAAATCTCCTTGCGCATACTATTTTGTCGTAAAAGGTTGACCTTGACATTTTTCACTTCTTCGACTCATTTTCAAAAGATTCCGGCATGCATAGCTCAAAACTTCCATTATATTAATAATTATTAGCTTTTTAAGCTGGAAAGTCCCTAAAATTTGTCTATTTTGTACATTTTTGATCAATTTTAGTGAAATGCTTGGTTAGAAAGCTTGCGAATAAAAATGCAATTGACATTTTGAGATGGGCATGCCGGCATTTTTAAAAAATGAATCGAAGAAGTGAAAAATGTCTAAGCCAACCTTTTACGACAAAATAGTATGCGCAAGAAGATTTTTAAAGTTATAGCCTAAATGGGAGAAAAAGGCTCTGCGACTGGATTCAGGGCATAGAATGTGCCTCCCCAATGAAAAATTTTAATAAATACTTGATAAGACATTAAATTTTTAACAAATTTTCACAGTGGGACCTATTTAGGAGAAAATAGCATTTTCACCAGAACCTCCCCTTAAGAAATTTGAAAGCAGCCTAAAATACTTCTAAAGTGGAAGTGCTTGCCTTTTCTCGAGATGCAGGTCACCCAGTGAAGAGCCCCCGTGTACAGGAACTGGTCATAAGATTCTTGCCCCCTGGCTGGAGGGTACCACGTCAGAGGGTCCTTCAGTTCCATGGTTGTTGAAGCTGGAGGTCTAAGGCCCTGAACATAAGGGTATTGGTGCCGCAGCAAACGATTAACAGCTTCGAAGTGGGCATCAGTGAACATGTCATTTGTCTTTAGAATTGGGAAGGCCTCAGGACGTAAAGAAGTTACTGTAAAAACAAATAAGCAACAATGAACCCTCGATGCCTTATTACTATGCCTTAATACATGATTTTACAGGGAAAACAAACCTTGTGACATGGTGCACGACTGGAAGAATGTACCAGGACAGCATGTCATGTGGTACAGTCAGGAACAGTTCAGACATTTTTTAAGGTTCCCTTGAATGTGAAGCCCACACGTCTTGCAAGTGCATAAGTGTGGCCATTTTGCAATGTCCTTGCATTTGGGGCACAAACATGCCCTGCATATTCTTTCAGATTCAGTTGGGACCGAGCTCACAGTAAAGAGGCGAGGGTCCAGGAAGGAGCACCTATCTGTACCATGTACAGGTTTATTGCACACCCTACATCGGATCCCTGAACTTAATGTGGCGTCACAGCATCCGCACCAAGAGCACTTCTCTGCAGGTTCAGGCAGAGCATTAGGGTTTGCGTTACTTCCTACACAAGGTAGGTTAACGCCAGACCGCGTCTTGTCGTGACAGGCTTCGCGATGTCTCGCTGCCCGTTCCTCCAATCCACGACTGGCGTACCTACCTTGGCCTGCGGCGCTAGCCTGCCTTCTGCAGGCATTAGCTTGCCCATCGTCGGTTACTTCGCATGTCCCCCCCCTTAATTCCAGATAGAGTTCCTTCATCTACAGATAACACGATCTTGACCCTTGTAACTTTTTAACTTGTCGAGGCGGGCTCCGCCCCCCAGATCCCCCTTTCTTCAAGACAGAAGTGATCTGCCTGCAGAAAACACGATTTTTCGCTGTTTTTTAGGTGTTTTTCGGCAATAAAAATTGAACCACGTAAGCTAGGATAGTGAAATTTCGCGTGTGCCGAGCCAAGAACATACCTAACGACCCTGCAAAACCTCAGCCAGATCGGCCGAGCCGTACAGGAGGGTGCGCGCGCACACACACGCGCGCACACATCAGACAGAAAAAGTTTTTTTAACCCCACTGGAGTAACGGGCTTCGCTATCGCTCAGTCAAAAAAAAAAAAAAACTTAATTGGATATTGGATATTTCTCACTTTCGGCAAATCAGAGACGTCCAAACGTCCCGAAACGTGAGAATCGCTCTAATGCGAAACGTCAACGCGGCGCGGATAGTTGCAGCTGCTCGCATTAGCAAAATTTCTTAGCCATTTTGGCTGATCGAAAATTTTTTCTGTGGTTGAGCAAAATATGGCAAAATAAACGAGGAAACCGACTACAAACGAGACTGACTTACCACCAAATAACGCACAGTGTTTTTTTTTAGAGGTTATCTAGGCTCACAACAGGCCGGCACCGGCCGGGGCGGTGGTGTGGGGCCGGGCCTCGCTACCGCACGTGCCGTGTTGCTACCCCCAGATTATACGAATCATTTCTTCGATTTTACAATGCCTTCATTCTCTTCGTGTTGCGATGCGATTCTTCTCAGACTTTTTACTGAGCATATTAAAAGATGTAGCTCAATATCGACGATCGGATTCAGGTGTCTAAGTGAATCATAAAGTGTGCGGCAAGGATCAGAGGACAGTAAATACATTGTATTAGAGTGCTGTTATCAAGCACGAAAGATTGTCCGAGGACGGACTGCTCGGCCGCTGACAAAGCGTGCGTGCTGTACTCCACGAAATCAAACTTATACCTCCACAAAACCAATTGGCGTCCGTTAAGACGAAGGGAACCCGTACAGGATATTGTCTTTCTACTACACTAGGAAAATTTCAGTCGTCACTTGATGACAATTTCAAGGCTAATTTTCCTTACTAGGGTGTCATCAAAACAGTTGATGACACTGTTGTCACGCCCATGCAATAAGTATCATCCATTAGTGATGAGATTGTCATTAGTTGAAAGTGATGAAAATATCATCCACGATTTTGTCATAAAGTGACAACAAATTTTAACAGTGTAGGTGCGGGTGGGCTTTCGAGGAGGAGGAGGGGATTGTTTAGTACAGGCGCAAGGACGACCACCTTCGCCTGGGTCGGAGGCTTTTAAAGGCACATAGTAGCCCTCTAGTATCCCACGGGTGGCTTTTTACTCCTCCAATGTTGACACTCACACAGTTCTGAAATTTTCTACAGCATTTTCATAAGATTTGACTGGTTAGTGGAACTTCGTATACAGTGATTTCAGTGCTGAAGTTTGGGTGAAAAGTGCTGGACCAATTTTGAGACATTTGGATGCGAAATTGCTGTTACTGAGGCAAAGCTCGACTCGTTAGCGAAAAACACAAGGAAGGAGAAGGGGGGGCCCAGCCGAGACCTTGACCAGTAGCAGCGCTCCTTTTGACTTATGTACCTATTACTCCGAAAGAGGCGGCTGCCCTGAAAAAGGGCAGGGTCGGCATGAGCCCCATCCCGATTGAGCCCCGATGACCTGAGCACACTCTGAGAAAAAATGACGGTAAATCCTCGATATTTTTTTTGCCAAACTTTACCGTACTTCAAAAACCAGTATCCACCGTACAGTCTACAGTATTTACCGTACTTGTTTTACAAAATATTTCGTAGTCTTTTAACAGTAGTTACCGTTCTTCCGTACAGCCCATGCCGTAGGAAGGACCAGATCTGGTCCCAACAAAGGCCGCTTCTAAGAATTGTCCACATCAGGATCTTGAAAAAAGGGGGTCGACCGACTGAAAAATTTTATTGCACCTTTCGATAGGTCTCGTCAAGACCTTTCCAACGAGTGGTCGGAAGGGGAGTCCAGGAGTCCGACTTCAGCAGTTGCGTCCACCAGGAACTTGAAAAAAGGGGGTCAACCGGCTAAACAAAATTATAGCAGTCTTTGATAGGTATTAAAAGTACGGGATCGCCGGGGTAAAAAGTACGGGATTCCCTGTAAAAAAGTACGGTATTGCCTGTAAAAAAACGACGGTATTGCCTGAAAAAAGTACGGTGAAGTCTGGAGTAATCAGTACAGGATTTACCGTGATCTTTTCTCGCAGTGCACCGGCCAGAACCCCGACCTGAGTCTGGTTTGAGCCCCGTGCAATTAAATGGATGGTCTCTTTTGGTTTGATCCTTGATTCTGGGCTTATCACAAGGTAGGTGTAAGGGAGGGTGGGGCGAATCCGGACGGTTTTTTTCTTTTCCCCCTAGACGCTAGTTAACTCAACATTTTTCACATTCGTGGGTACCGACGGAAAGATGGGGCTTTCCCCCTTTTTAAATGACCCCCAGGGAGGCAAAATTGAGTGAAGAATGTGGCCTCCACAGGCTCCGGGGCGAATCCGGAAAACCTATGGGCGATTCCGGACGACCTGAAGTTTCCATCCATGTGATAAAAGTTATCACTGATTTTAAAAATGAGAGTGCAATCTGGGTAAAGTGTTGAAAAGAAAGGTAAAAAAAAAAAAAATGACCAATTTGAGAATAAATTATTTGTTTTTGATTTTTTTACAAAATTTAAAATCACATTCTAAAATTTATGATGTTTGAAGCATAAAAAGGAACAAAATTAACCAGCGAACATTTTAAAAACTAGCAAAAAGAAATTGCTGAAGTAAAAATTTAAAATGTTAAAAAGACTGTTGACGTTTTTTGGGTTTTTACCAGGACACTGGGGTTTTGGAAAAATGGCACATATATCACTAAGGTGAACTGAGTTGAGGTCAGGAATAAGGAAATACAAAGTTTGGTAGATTTGACTTAACTACTTTTCTCAAATACGATACTCTAAACGTTATCCTTCTTTTCTTTAATTTTTTCCTCACAATGTTTCAACTCTTTGCCAACCTTGAAGTTAAAAAAACGTATCACCCTCAGTAGGAATTGGCATGTCTGGAGGCGCTGGGCTTTGAGCAGGCTTCGCCATTTCCACTGGAAACAATTGCCTCTTCATCAGATAGTTCAAAATCAAGTATTTGGGTGTTTTTTTTTCTTCTTTTTGTTTTTTTTCTTCTTATCTTTCCCTTTTTCATTGGATTTGTCTCTTTTGGGTTTTTTCTTTCTTTTTCCCTTTTCCCCACCGTCTTTTTTTCCTTTTTTTTTTTTCTGTTTACTTCTTTTTCTGGGTGTCATCACCTACCCCCTTTCCCGGGTTTTTTTGGGGTTTTGGGGGGTTGGTGGGGAACCCTGATACTTCTGGGCCAAAAAATCTCAGTTTTTTCGGGCACTTTATCTTCAATAGCTTTAGCTTTTTAGTGATGACTTCAGGGTGACTCTTCAGGGCCTGAAGGGGGTGGCTGCGGTCATTTGGCCATGATAAAATCATCCCTGAAAGAGTGGAACGGAGAAATTTTTTCCAAAGCTAGGATAATGGTGTTGGGCATTGTGCCTTGCTGAGGGCGTCACGCACAAAACCTGCTACATGATAAATTGTTACAGAAATTGCAGGGTTGCTAAGCATAAATGAGCTAAATTTCATTATCATAGTATTTTTTAAAGGCCCAAAAAGCCTACATCTAAAGGCTGTAACTTGTGTGTACTGCGGTGGGAAAGTAAACACTACAACTCCATTATCTTTGGCTAAATCTAACACTGCAGTTGAAAAATGGGTATCCACATTTTCAAGGAGAAGCAGTGTGGGATTTTCTTTGGAAGACCTAGTACATTTTTTAAAATGTTTTATTTATCTACAAAAGTTTTTTTGGTATTGTAACCTTTGTCATTAGCTAAACTAAGGTCCCTGGATATGCGAATTAACATATTACTCTTAAATATCTTTTAGGAAAAAACATCACAGGAGGGGGAACTACTCCATGAGCCCTATAATTGGCTGAGCGATAGCGAAGCCTTGCCGTGTTCGGGGGCACCAAAAAATGACTGGTCGTGAGTCTGTCTGTCCGTCTCTCTGTCTGTCTGTATGTAATCACTCACGTTTCAGCAACTACTGCACTAATAGAAACCAAATTTCACATCAAAAATCTCCCAAATCTCCCACAGGGGGAGTTTATCTCAGATTAACAATTATCATCGTTTGAAAAATTCAAAACATCATTTTGAACTAGGTAATTCGTGTTTAGGTTGGTAGCAGCGTGTGGCTGACCAATTTCTCATACCGGCTGCCGCGCTTGAAACCGTCTGCAAGACGGGACGGCACTTATGCAAACAAACAAACTAATGAGCAAAGGGGTTCTCAAATAGGTACTGAGATAGTTTTTTAAGGTTATGTAAGGTGAAAAAACTATCTTCTAAAGTATAGGTGGCAGTGCTTTGGTTTTGGTGTTTTAGTTGCTTACAATGAAAAATTTTACACCACAGACTGGACTCCCAACTCCCATTAGTTCCAAAGTTATGAGGGTTTTAGTGTTATTTTAGTCGTTTACTAAAAATTCTCCTTGCGATAAACCCAAAAAAGTTTACGGAGGTGTGATTTTTATTTTAAGGCCCAATGGACATGCAAACAGACTAGCAAAGGGATTTCAAAATATTGCATAGATAAGCTGTAATTTCTGTTTGGAAAATGCGTTTTAAATTTTTTTACTGAAATTTGGTAAAATTTTTTTTTTTTTTGGTTTTTTTTTTTGTGTTTTTGAAAAAAATTCCTTTTTCATGTTGGTTTTTGGAAATCCGGCTTTGCTACGAGGTAGGCAAATTAATAAAGAACTTTTAAAACAAAAATCAAGTCTCGACAACTTTTGGTTCATCGCAAGGAGAATTTTTAGTTAACGACTAAATTTGTTACGTAAACTTCAATAACTCAGAAAATAATGGGAGTTGAGTGCCTCAATTTTGGGGTTTTAAGTTCATCTTATATAAGCAACCTAAAACCTAAATACAAACATGATGCCACAATTATTTTGAAAAATGAATTTCACATTTTTTTTCACTTTACAGTAACCTTAACATTCTAGAATGATTGAAACCCTACCGGGGTGTCAACATAGGAAAATACGGAAACAAAATGTGAGAATGGTTTACGTGTTTCGTTCCCCTCTTCCCCCCCCCCCGTTACAGGGCAACAGGTCAGTGCACTGAGTGTAGTTGTGGATTGTAAATAAAATGTTTTCTTTGCCTTTGTGTGCATCTACTGTTTTTATTCTCTCTGATACTATCCTAATTTTTAAATTTCATAGTAAAAAAAATCAGGTAAATGCATGAATAACTTCTGTTGAAATTAGAAGACTTTTAATTGTTTTGGGTTTTGTCTCGGGTAAATGACACTATTGCAATGCTACAAGCTAACATAAATATTCTAGTACTTTCATCTATTGTTTAAAAAAATCCAAAAAATAGATGTTTTTTGTGCAATAAATAATCGATATATTTAGTGCTAAATATTTTGAACTGATTTTGGGTTCAATGAGACGATTCAGGTTTTGAGCGGTGGGTGTTTTTGTAATTGTTTTTAATAGGACGATTCCTTTCACTTCCCCAAAAGCTTGTGTCCGACAACGGAACCAAGTATTTTGGGAATGATTTAAAAGCTGGCTTTCTTAATGTAAGCCCAATGTTAATACTATACTGTATTCTCTTACTCTAAAGATAAAAAATCACAAGGCATGAAAAGTAAATTAAGTTGGCGTATTGAGCAACAAGTGGCCTCTGCATTTGACTTCATGAGACGATTCACTGAATTTGACAAAACTTGTTCTCCGTCGAATGCTTCAGATCAGCCTGCCCTAAACTGAGTCACTTAATGAAAAAATATGATTACATATTCCAGTCTATATTGTTTAATTCACTGGTTTTTAAAAGAAAGAATGACAAAAGGCTTCTCAAATATAACTAATAAATTTGTGAATTCATTAGTTTGAAGAAAAGATGTATCGAAAGTGAGTCAAGCAGACGAGAGCTAATTAAGCGATTCAATGCTGGCAATGGAATGTTACTCGACTGAAGAAAACACATTGGTGTGGCATTAGGGTATTGGTGACGACAAAGGGTGATCCATGAAGACCGACCAAGACCCATTCTTTACCGATTATTGATCAATTTGATATCAATATTTTTTAATCGAATCTCATATTG
Source organism: Thrips palmi (assembly GCF_012932325.1). Classification (NCBI taxonomy): domain Eukaryota; kingdom Metazoa; phylum Arthropoda; class Insecta; order Thysanoptera; family Thripidae; genus Thrips; species Thrips palmi. Next base: position 14,558,660 of record NW_023144628.1, on the reverse strand, counting down.
ATTCTTGGAGTTTTTTGGGGTGGATTCTGAAAACCACTTCCATTTCTATCCAGACTTATTTTTATTTAAATTAGGTCATTTCAGACCAAAATTTTCAGGTCGAGTTTTATATTGTTTCCTGCAGTGTTTGATGAGCTGAACTCAAAAATAACTTCCAAAATTTTTTTCAGACTCACGCTTTACCCCAATTTTTTACCAAAATTTTTGAATTGAGTTTGATGTTGATCCCAACAGTTCTTTGTGGCTGATAACGAAAATCACCTCCATTTCGACTCCAAAATTATATTTTTTTCCCAAATTAGGTCATTTTGGACCAAAATTTTAAAATCAAGTTTTTTATTGTTTCCTGCAGTTTTTGGTGCGCTGAGCTCAAAAATGACTTCCAAATTTTTCCTAGACTCACGCATTACCGAATTTTGACCAATTTTGGACCAAAATTTTGGAATCGAGTTTGACGTTGATCCCAACATTTGTTTTGTGTGCTGATAACAAAAATCTCTCCCATTTACCCTAGACCTACATTTCACTCAATATGAGCCCACAAGCTGCAGTCCGAAGTGCACAAATTCGCATCGCTCAGCCACACTACGCGCCCACACAAAACGGCGCGTACCCCTAGTCACAGAAGTTGTAACTGAAACGCCTCGCTCTGAAGTCTTAACTTGATGGACTTGTTTGACGCCCCCGGGAGATACAAGTCTTCTTGTATTTTGCACAGTGGAGGTGCACGTCTCATCTAAGTTGTAAACCCTTGAGCCCTCTCTAAATGATTCATTCCTGTTCAGTACCTCATAAAGCTTGTCAAAGTAATTGGACACATTCGGCTTGTTAAATGCCATGGCTCGTGCAATGCTGCAAGCCTCTGGAGTACGAATAGACAAACTCTTCGAATGCCGCTTCTTAAAACCTATAAAAGACAAAAGAAAAATAAAGCCAACATCATTTTGCATATTGTTTTATGGTAAGAGAAATATTACATGTTTTTTACAAACATACCATGGAACCAATCAATTCCAGCCATTTTGGAATCGTGCCAGGTCTTGGGGCAAGGTATATTATTAGCCATGGCTACTTCGTAAGCTAATTCACAAACCCTTTCTCCACTGATAGGCCATATCCCATCTTACAAATCTGGATACAATATTCTTCCAAAGACTTTTCGTGATCTTCATTAAAAACTGTTTGACCACCAATAGAAGTTTTGAACACCTTCTTGGGTGCCGTTGCAGTATCAATGCCCCTTTTCTTCACTTTTTGTACCATGTCCCGTAGACTAGATTTGTTAACATTGCAATGTTGTGCACACTCTCATTCCAGGAACGTGACATCACGTTGAAACGAACGTGACAAAGTGTCACGTTCGTTTGAGCATTGTGTCACACTCCTTTGGGTGTGAATTGGCCGAAAATCAGCTCGTTCACATTCAAACGAACGTGACACAATGCTCAATTGAACGTTACACTTTGTCACGTTCGTATCAACGTGATGTCACGTTCCTGGAATGAGAGTGCAGCAGATCTCAATGACCATCCATCTTGAACTAGCTTGACAGCTGTCAAAACTTTGCTTGGGCTTGCAGGCTGCCTGTCAGTCTTTTTCTTGTATGCTCGTACCATCGTAAAGCTGCAAAGGAGAACAAAAAAGGGTTATTTTGTAACAAATACAATAAAATATGATAAGGGAAACATTAAGAGGGAACAGTCCATGTGTTGACAGTGGCCATCAACGAAACCATAACCTCCCACCCTGGGAAAAAAAGGAAGTGGCAAGGTGTCACTTAGGTGGCAATGAAGTGGCTATTAAGGTAGTAAGTGGCAAGGTGGTTACAAAGTGGCAAGGTGGTTGTGAAGTGGCATGTAACTGGTCAAGTGGCGATAAAGAGCCAAGTGGTAAAGTGGCAATTAAAAATCCATACCAAGGGGGCAGAGCGTTAGGTAGGAGGCTGTGTTGTTCTAGCCCATAACTCAATTGGATGCCAACAGATGGCGCCCAGCACTTTCCTGCCGGCATCAGGCTCTCGGGGGAAAAGGTTTTTTGACAAACTACTTAGGCAGCTGCAGGAATCAGCACCGAGGCTGGACCTCGATGCCAGACGGACTAAGTTGTGAGGCTGAAGGCAACTCTTCCGTAGTTGGACATACAATCTGAAGTCCTGGCCTTGGTCGCAATTCTTGACCATGAAAGGGGATGTGGGTCTATGTTCATAGACGTACTGGATGGCTGGCGGGCTTCTGCCTTGCAATAGTCAAATGTGTCAGAATTTCAACGTTTTAAATTTAAAATTTTTGAAACTCCGCCAAGTCATATAGTCCATTCGGAACTGTTAACATCTACTTAATTGCCACCTCGCCCCCCACTGGCCACTTCCCCCTACTGGCCACTTCAAACCTTGCCACTTAAAAAAGTCAAAATCCACTTAAAAAACCCCCTTTCTAAGGTGGGAGTAAGGGACACTTAAATGCACTTAAATCACACCCGCCACCTTCTTTTTTTCCCAGGGCAACACCGCAATTTAGAACCAATTAACGAATAGATTTAGAAAAGCCATTACTTGTCCGAAATCACCCCGTCAAAACGTGTCCGTATTCGCCCCGAGTGTAGTTAAAACATTAAAACAATGACTATGCGTCAATGCCACTTGCGGCAAATTGAAGACAATGAAATGAAGATTTAGATGAACTGCCAGTATGGACTTGAATTTAAAAAAAAACCACGAAAATGACATGGATAGAAGGACAAGAGTTCTAACTTTTTCCTGGTTTTTATGGTACCCAAATTTTATGATATCTTGACGCCAAACGGTGCCCCTCGCCCACCTCCACGTGCTGAAATTTTCATATTCACACGAAGATCTTGATCTGGTATGAAAATTACAGCGCTACAATAACTCCATCCGCGCGAAATTCAAACTGTCCGGATTCGCCCCATGTCCGGATTCGCCCCACCCTCCCTTCGCCAGACCGTGTCTTCTCGCAACAGGCTTCGCGATGCTGCGCCAGTTTCGACAATCCACGCCTGGCCGAAACACCTACCTTGGCCTGCGGGGCTAACCTGCCTTCGGCAGACCGTTGAAATGGGCGTGATCCCCTCAAAAATAGCATTTGGTCATCAACATCTACACTAATGGGACTTAACTTTCGGTCGAAGGTCCCAATGGGTTCTATTTCCGTCATCAGCAGCCTCAAAAACTCAAAACGACATGAAACTTGACAAAAAGTTGAAAGTACCTAAAAAGTTGTCTTTTTTCTGCCGTTTTTAAGTGTTTTTTTGGCTAATATGACCGAATGGATCGAAGTAGGAAGCTGAATTTTGGTGTGTGGCGAGCCAAAAACATACCTAATGACCCTGCAAAATCCCATCCAGATCGGCTGAGAGGGAGAGACAGAAAGAGAGTTTCTTCTCTTACTCTTAATGGCCGTAGGCCGAGCCTATATTGGCCAAGGGACTCGAGGCTCCCCCCACTCTTCCAGGATCGGAATCGGAGGAGAGGGTTCGCGCGAAGTAGGGCCCTAATGGCCTCCACGGCTTTGCTTGGGTTTCTCGCTAGATCTTCTTCCGTGGTTTCTAGGCCGGCCTTCTCTGCCTCTCAGCTCCATCCTGTCGGTGAAGGGGCATTCTTCTGTGAGATGTTTGGCCGTGGCAATCTCTTCTCCACAGCGGGGGCAGGCCGGGGAGGCCAGGCCCCGGTTGAGGTGGGCTGGGGCAGGGGCGTGTCCGATCCGGATCCTGCACTGTCAGAAAATTCCGAAAAAAAATAAAAAAATCATGGAGATTTTCCGAAACTCCTGCATGGAGCTCTCCATAAATGCAAATTCTGGGCTTTCTCCGAAAAATTTCGGAATTTTGAACAAAAGTGCATGCTTCACTATCACAAAAACACGAAAAAAAGGTTTGCAACCAGTTAAAATTTGAGGGCAAGGTGAACCCCTACTTCTTGAGCTCAGTTTTCATAATTTTAAGGGAAAGCTACAGGATATAAGTCAAATGAGCTCGATTGAGACTGTCCCTTCTTTGACCATTTCAAACTAAAAAATGCTTCAGCAAAGTCCTCTTTAATATGTCTAAGAAAAGACTTGCATTTTACCTCCCATCTGGACCCAAGGAATTCTCTGAAGAACATCTGTTTAAGCCCTGAGAAAATCTCTCCGAAAAAAATGGAAAATGAATGGAGTCTCCATGAACGTGATTATAGGGTTTTTCTCCATAAAATTTCGGAGCTAATTTCTAACAGTGTGATCAGAGGGGTGATGGCGTTCCGTCCGCCCCTCGTCCGTTCAAACCAGGGCTTGGCAGGGGGTCGTGCCCGGTGCCGTGCAGGTGCCTTCCCTTGAGCTCCGCCGTCCAGGCGGCGGGCCACTCCAGGCGGTGGCGGCTGCGCTGGGCTCCATAATACACCGAGGTGGGCAGCAGCATTCGGATGGCCTCCCCTTGACTGCGGGCCAGGTTGGCGTCCGCGGCCTCATTGGGGCCCACTCCGCAGTGTGCGGGGACCCACGCCAGCCACAGCTGCATGCCCGTCCTTCTGGCGTGGACAGTGGCCTCCTTGGCCTCTACCAGGGCACTCGGTGTATTCGCCGTTGCTGAAAACGCTTCGAGGGCCTTCAGGGCGGACTGGCTGTTGGACAGGATTTCTACCCTCTGGAGGCCTCTCTGGGAAGCCGAGCTCAGGGCCCTGGCCAGGGTGGTCACCTCGGCCAGATACACCGACGCCGCAGATCGGCTGAGCCGTTCAGGTAGAGTAGTGCACACGCTCGCAAGGCAGTAAAAGTTTTTTAACCCCACTGGAGTAACGGGCCAATTAGGCTCAGACGTTTTAATCTTTCTCTTTGCGGTCGCCTCTTAACCAAAGGCATACTTTTATGTAATTTCCTTCGACAACCAGTACCAAGTGGACCCTCCGATTCTAAACCATTCGTTTCCTTAGCACGAGATAACTAGGCCCGTGCTGCCGTATAAGTCTCTGAAGTATAACAATATTTATTTAAAAAAAAAGAATAGTATGAAAGTAAACTGACTGAACTCAGAGTAATCACTGTAAGTTTTCTTATTACACAGGGGTAGGGTACCTGTACCTAGTGTTTTTCAGTGTTCAAGTATTTTCTGCAGGCCTCCTCTTCCTTGGTTGGTGGAGGGCACCATACATGACCACGATGTATCCACTTCTTGGGTGCAAGAATTTAGCGAAATCTTCCTTAACTATGAAGTCCATCATTGATTAAGAGCGTTTCCTTCAAACAAAAAAAATATTTTTATTTTTCTTGGTCGTTTTTTCACAAAGTGTACAAAGAAGTAAAATTACTTTGAAGATGATGTACTAAAGGAATAGCGGCAAAAGATTCAGCATGTGATAAAGGCATATAATGTCATCAAACATATAGACATCATAGATTTGCCTAAGATCTGACACAACACTAATTCCAATGGCACTTGATGGGATAACATGGGATAATCAAACAAATCTCCAGAAGTTAAAAAAATACGTATGACAAATTTGACACTGCCATCATTGCCACAGACTATGTTGAGCACAAGATCATGTTTTCCATCTGCTAGTCCTACACAGTTGTCAGGAGTTCTGGTTCTGAGAGTGAGACTAGAGTGCTGATAAACTAACTTGGGGTACGCCCCGTTTAGTGTAGACGCGTAGTGTGGCTGAGCGATGCGAATTAGTTTGTGCACATTGCACTTTTCTTTAGTAGACGAAATGTGCAACTTACGAGCTCATATTGCGTGAAATGTAGGTCAGGGGTATAAATGGAAGTGGTTATTGTTATCAGCACACAAAAAACTGTTGGGATCAACGTCAAACTAGATTCGCAAATTTTGATCCAAAATTCGGTAATGCGTGAGTCTGGAAAACATTTGGAAGTCATTTTTGAGTTCAGCACACCTGAAACTGCAGGAAACAATATAAACTCGACTTGAAATGTTTTGGTCCAAAATGACCTAATTTGAGATTAAAATGTAAGTCTCAAGTCAAAATGCAAGTGTTTTTGTCACCGTCGAGTCCCTTAAAGTGGGACGATTTTTACGGAAAATCGTCTGTTATTCACAGAATAACGATGACACCGAAAATCGCCGGGGATTTAAGAATCTTCATGTCAAAACACGTCTTTTACCGAAAAAAAATTTTTTTTCAGCCCATGGGGCTCCAGTAGGAGCAGCAAGAACCGTGTCCCAATTTAGGAGCCAAAGTCTCCTAAAGTGGGACAAAGTCCCCTAAAGTGGGACACTTTTATTCTTTTTCGCCCAAAAAACTGCAGTAGAAAAAAATTTCTTAAAAGGTTATGTCCTAAATTAAATTTGAAGCAAGATTGGTTCTGAAGTCTTTTTCGATATCTCGACTGGTTAATGATATGAGCCTCTTCAATCAATTAGATTTCGTTAGATATTTTAAAATTTGAAACAGCCCCAAACGCCTAAACCAATTGAAATACGGCGAAAACCAAAAAAAACAAAATGGTCTTAAAAATTTTAAATTTTTGACCAAAACCATTTTATGAAAATTTTTTTCTCAGGTCCCTATTTTTTAAAGGGTTTTGAAAAGCACGGCAAGAAATACATGTTGAAAATTTTTAAAATTAAAAACCGTTTACCCGGCAACTTTTTTTCTAAAAATTTTTTTTTTCAAAATATGATTTTACGCAAGATTTGTCTTATGGTCGATAACGATATTTGTAGGTTAAGCCAAAAAGGAAGCTTTGCTTTCAAACATTGACTAAATTTTGTGCTGACTTAAAGCGTACCGAATAACCGTTCTTGCCCGACTGCCTGGGCCTCCAAACCGACCTGGCAACCTAAATATACAAGGCAGCGTTTTTAGGACGCTGGAGGTGAAGTAACGCCTCTGAATCGGTCAAAACCTAAAAAAAACGAAGGAAATGCATGTGTCCCACTTTACAGCCCCTCCGAAGATTGCTTCCCACCGTAAAAAGAAGCGTCGGAAAAAAAATTTTCTAAAGTGCATTTTGTAGATAAAAGAACGCGCTAAAACATGGCTGAAGTCTAGAATGGTCCGAGCATCAACGGCTCGAAGCCCCGAATCCGCGCTAGACGTCTAAAATAACTTCTCTCTTTTTCTGCATAAAATTTCCCAAATTTTTAAAGATTTTTGGGGGGGGTGTATGAGCGGGAACAAGACACTCTGTGCGGATAGGGTTTTGGAGAGGTCCTCCCGTCTCAAAACATTTTTTCCCTCGAAAAATATCCACGCGTGGCCGTTTACGGCCTACAATAGGGAAAAAATATCAAAATGTCCCACTTTTGGGTTCGTGTTTAATTTAGGGGACTTGACGGTAAAATTTAGGATCAACACAAACTCAATTCGAAAATTTTGGTCCAATTTTGGTCAAAATTCCTCCTTATGCTCCTCAAGAATGCTCCTCAAAAATGCTCCTCAAGAAATGGAGTGTACACCATTTGCAGAATTGGCTTCTGGAACAGCATTGCATAAAAAATATTCTGGTACAAGCCTTTCTCTGTGGGCTTTAATCGGACTTCCTCTTTTTTAACGCCACAATGCCTCTTCCTATATTACTTCAATACACAAAAACTTTGGTTCATTGTAGACCTCAGTAAAAACAATGACGTCACACTTATCTAGTATCAGAATGTCCATGGACATTTGTACCTGGAAATGCCACTTATGGTTTCGTTTCGGCTCTATTTTTCCAGTGGTTTTGCATCGTTTGATGCAGAAAGACCTCAGTAGGTTTTTTTGCAGGGTTTCAAACTTGGCTGGGTCCATTCCTTTCAGCACTTCAGGGCATTTTATTTCAAGTAGTTTGACAAATCCATTGACATCAACAAGTACACCATCTGAGCTGCAGGAGCATTGCATAAATTGGGTTTACCCACATGCCAGTTTCATTGACATCTTAGCCTGGGTCAACCTTCTTCACTGCTTGAATATTCGCTCTCCTTGCTCAAGCAAGGCCAAATTTTCCCCCTGATTTAGGGGGGGCACTCTGGCGATGAGCCTGTTTCGCCAAGCGTAAATGATTACCTTTAAAACGGAAAGGGAATACAACGCTTTAGTTTTCCTACCCAAGGAGAACAAAACCTCATTAAGATCTCATTATGACCTCACTTTGACTCCAAAAAGGTCACGATCGATCGGTGACTTCAATGTGATTTCCAAATGTGTTTGACCTCAATTTGAGCATAAAATGACTTTTATCAGAAAAAACCAATTTGAAGCGAAAACAATGCTTCAATTAGCGTCATTTACACTGCTCAACCATGTCACAGCGCAGTTAAGTGCTTTTCATTAACCCAAAACGTCTT
>NW_023144628.1:14504107-14549874 GCF_012932325.1 Thrips palmi | reverse complement strand
ATTTATTTTCGGAATCGTGAAACTGCAGGATATGTAGGACAATGAATCAATTGTGGGTCACATCAATTGTGGGCCATTTCGTCTTTTTGCTTGTAAATTGACCACTTTTGCAAGATATTTTCTTATTTTCATTAATTAAAGGCCCCTGGTTCTCAATAAACCAAGCAGACACGTTTTTCACTCAAAAAGGAAAAATACATAAACGGGCTAATTTCACTGTGAGACAGATGTGATTTAAAACGTCCTGGATTAGAGACGAAACTTTTATAGTGCATATTGTAGGGCCGCCGGTGTGGTAGACAACCCAACACCACACCCTGTCATCTTTAGGTATTGCTATTTTTTATTATCCATTTCAGTCAGAATATATAGTCTTTAGGGATTGATTTGACTCCTTATAACAGGGCCGGACTGGCCTCGGGTGCCTAGCCCGCAGTTGGAGAGCGGTTCCCTTCCGGGAGCTATGTAAGCCCCGAAATGCCCCCCCCCCCCCAACAAAAAAGCCTGATGGCAGACTGGAAGTAAGAGCTAGCGTTGTCATTCGGGGCTGTAGCTTAACTTAACCTTCGTATCGTAATACTAAATGTGACAGAGCAGAAAAATGGAATTTACTGGGATACATCAGTCATTCAGAAGCGCAGCAAAAAAAAATAGCAGAAAAACTATCGGAAAATTTGTTTAAGGGGAGGTTCTGGTGAAAATGCTATTTTCTCCTAAATAGGTCCCACTGTGAAAATTTGTTAAAAATTTGATGTCTTATCAAGTATTTGTTAAAAATTTTCATTTGGGAGGCACATTCTATGCCCTGAATCCAGTCGCAGAGCCTTTTTCTCCCATTTAGGCTATAACTTTAAAAATTTCTTGCGCATACTATTTTGTCGAAAAAGGGTTTGGCTTAGACATTTTTCACTTCTTCGATTCATTTTTAAAATGCCGGCATGCCCATCTAAAAATGTCAATTGCATTTTTATTCGCAAGCTTTCTAACCAAGCATTTCACTACAATTGATCAAAAATGTACAAAATAGACAAATTTTAGGGACTTTTCAGCTTAAAAAAGCTAATAATTAATAATATAATGGAAGTCTTGAGCTATGCATGCCGGAATCTTTTGAAAATGAGTCGAAGAAGTGAAAAATGTCAAGGTCAACCTTTTACGCCAAAATAGTATGCGCAAGGAGATTTTTTAAGATACAGCCAAAATAGGCTCAAAAAGACTCTTCGACTGGGTTTACAGCCTGGCATGTGCCTTCAAAAGTCAAATTTTAGTCTCCCCAATGAAAAATTTTATATTCTGAACAAATTATGACTGTAGGATCCATTTTGGAAAATGGCAAGATTTTCACCAGAACCTCCCCTTAAAATAATGGATCTGACATGGAAGCGAACGCTTCTTTGCCATCACCCGCGCACCATGGCATCGAATGATTTCGGCTGTACTATGGTAAATTTATGTTCCCTGACCTACTATGAACCTAAATCAGCAAGGGCGTCCCGTTTTATCTCGTAATAGCTTCACGGTGGCAATTTGAAAAACATACGATTTTTCGCCTCGTTGGATGGGCGCCATTTTCTCGACATTTTGAAGGGCCTTCCTTTGAAGCCTGATAGGAGCCGTCACAGTCGTCGCTCGGACATACACGCTATTTGGGAAGACAAAGGAAGGTTGAAGGAAGGTCTACCGCGAAATTCAAATCGATCCAATCTCCGTCGGGTCTGCGGTGACCCGTCGAAAAAAATGACCCACAATTGATTCGTGACCCACAATTGATTTTTTACCTTATTTAGCTTCCAGGCATGCAGCACTGCTCCAGGCTTCGATTACTCGTGTTTAGCTTTTCCGTGCTCGTCCACGAATGGGTCTTGGGCACAAACATCAAGGCGCTCCGGATGGAGCCACATCTGTCCGTGTGCCCGTATGTGCCCGTGTCTGCCCGCATCTGCCCGCATTTGCCCGTGCCTGCCCGCGTCTGCCCGCATCTGCCCGTGCTTGCCCGCACTTGCCCGTGCTTGCCCGTGCTTGCCCGCATTTGCCCGCATTTTCCCCCATGCGGGTTCGATCCTCGACCCGCCTTCGGATGCTGCGCCCGTACCTGCCCGTGCTGAGCCCGTGCTGAGCCCGTGCTGAGCCCGTGCTGAGCCCGTACAAGCCCGTGCTGTGCCCAGATTTGCTCGGGCTGTGCCCGTAACGGGCGCGAAATCTTTTTGTCTGGGGTGGCGGCTGGATCTACGCGCGGGGTATCGCCACGGTGGATAATTGGAGCTCCTGACTTAGTGCACATAAAGGGTGGTGGAAGGCTCAAAAGCCGTATCACCACATTACCCCTTCCTTCTCCGGAAAAACAGGCGGGTGGGCCTGGGCCTTCCAGCTGTCCTTCGGACGCGCTGGAGCCATCTGGCTGTCAGATGGGAAGTTGACTGGTCGAAGTTCACAGGATGCAGCTGGTAGGATGACAGTTGGTCGTTGCGTAGAGCTTGAAGTGGCAGCTGGCTGCATGGTGAGCGGGCGAGGGAAGGCTTGAGTAACCGCAGAGCTTCTGGCGTAGAGTCTCGGAGAGCCAGGGACGATGGTCGGATTGAAGCAGCTGACCTAGAACAGTTCGTACTGGTGAAAGGCTTTTGTCGTTACAAGATGGTTCACTTTGGATGGGAACGACTGGAATTTGGACGGCAAAGCTTTAGTTTTAGCAGTTTGAACTGGTGAATCGGAATTGAGCAAGTCTTTACAAGACTGGTTACTGGAGGCTTTCCAAATTAGTGGGAGTGTTAAACGTTAGAGAAGTTTAGGTTAAAATTGAAAGACTGAGTGATTTACTGACACAAGTTTGGGTCTAATTTAAAAGGTAACAGTTGGGTGTGTTGACAGGCTGGGCTGGTGATTAACCAGGCTGTAATTAGGAGGTTAGTGGAAGGCAAGGCAGCACTGAATTAAAATTTAAATTCAAAATTGAGTTTCACTGCAAGGCAGCAAAAGATTAGACAGAAAACTTAGCTTTTGTTTGGAATCTGATGTCCGCGTTGTGGGTTTGAGGAGTCAGGCAACGGTGTCCATTCTCGCAGAGTTCGACGTGCAGTCCGTGGAGCCTCGGCCTTCTTGGTGGCGTCGCGGGTCGTCCGGGGGCGTGGGATCGAATCTGGAGTGAAGCGCGTTGATTTCCTGATGCATCCATCATCCACGGGGCTGGAACTGCTGGGGCGCCGTCCGGAGGCGCAGGTTCGAGACCGAGGCGAGACTCAGTCGGCTGCTGTCTCAAAGACTCGCAATACCGGCTTGTCGTCTGGCGCTGGTTCGAATCCTGGCGAGGCGCGTTGGTCCAGTGATGAAATCGCTGTCCAAAGACTCGCGATGTAGTTTCTCCTTTCGCTTTCGGCTCGTCGTCTGCTTGTTTGTTGACAGCACGGCCGTTCTGCGGATAGGGAGGCCGCTTCGAATCGTGCGCTTTGCGCGGCGGGGTTGGCAGTCTTGGAGACCTGGCCTGTCATTGGCTGACGCGGCTCGGGTGCAGATAGTGCTCCTGGAGGGCCGATAGTCGTTGGCCGTCTGCTGGACGTTGGGTTCGGAGGTTAGGGTTTTCTTTGTGTTTCGTTTTGAATTTAAGTGTCGCGTGACCTGGCCGTGCGCCGCGGTGCAAGCGTTCATCTTGTGATTTTCAAAAACATTTCTGAGCAGTGTGTGCACTGCTATCTCTCTCCTTCGTCTGCAAAAAAACAAGGCCTGGGGTGGCCTGTGCTCACTTGTTGATTTGAGTTTCAAAATAAATTTTGTTCTTGAACTCCTTGTTTGCTAATTTGGAGCGAGCTGTGTGGCAGTTGGTTCTTGAAAGCAAGGACTGGTCTGTGTCAGTGTGACGCCAGGTTCAGTACGTTTGAATTCCGTGTCTTGTCAGTATGACTCCGGAAAAGTTTTTAACTGTGTTGACTCCACCATTGGTGTGTCATAATCAATCATTAGCTTCAATGGAGGTTTATGATGAACAAGAACCAGGAACTGAAATTCTTGCCAAAGCTCAAATGATAAAGTGCCGATTAATTGAAGTGTTAGTGTTGTTCGGATTAGAATCGTTCAAGCCAAGCAAACAAACTATTAGTGTAGGTGCGGCACAATCAAAACAATGCAGTTTCATTCAAGCAGCTATTCAAGCTGTGCAAGTGAAGTTCAGAAGCCGTCAGGTTTTCAAAGCAACAACCATCGAGCAAGGATTACACGAGCGAGAAGCAAGGTAAGGTTAACACATGTATTAAAAAAACTAAAAACTTTGTACAGTAGGTAAAAACATGTAACATGAACCATTCATTTGAAAAAGAGAAAAAAATAAATCACATGGCGTTGTGCACACACATTATGGCCCGCCTTATGGCGAAGCCCGATCACTGTTTACATAGTGTTTCACACATTGTGGCCCGCCTTACGGCGAAGCCCGATCAACGTTTACTGTCCACCTCACACATTTGGGCAGTAGGCGCACGTGTGGCGCCGGCCACACAGGGCGCATCTAATGCGGGTGCGGCCCGTGCGCCGCCTGACGTATAGTACTTGTTGTACTACATTATAGTTGACTTGTTGGTGGATCACTGGTTGGATCTGCCCGGGCGCCGCGGGCTCCTGTGGCTCCGCGGGCGGGGCTTGTGGTGGTGCCGGTGCTGGTGCTGGCAGGGCCGCTTGTCCCGGGTGTACTTGCGCGAATTGATCCAAAGCCCTTTGCAGCTCAGCCGCCCTCCCGAGGGGTGCGGGTTTAGGGTTTAGGGAGGAGAACCGAAGAGAGAGTAGGAGGTATGGCTAATAAACTCAGGGTTTATTCAAGTACAGACAACACATAAGACTGGTACAATCGCAAGTACGGCGTCGGTCAGAGCGACGCGACGCGGGACGAGTGAGGCAGAGGCAGTTCCGTACTTTTCTCCGTATCTCCGTACTATGTTTATTTGTCTGTACCATTTCCGTTCAAAAGTACGGAATTTTTTACAGTGCAACCAGTGCTGAAAGACATGCCCCTGACAAACTGAGAGCCAGGCCCACTCGGGGGAACAACAGAACTAGGGTGTCAACCAGGGGGCATCAGGGAGGCACCTTGGGGGACTCGCCCAAACTCTAGAAATACGCTCCAAACTAGCACCGTTGTCTTTGTCTCGTTGCCCCGATTCCAAAAGTGCCCCTACTTGCCCCTCTAGCTGTATCCGTTGCCGAAATCCGGGTGCTCCTACACTGTTAAAAATAATCGTAAATTTACGACATTTTGTAGAACAATTAGGTCGTTTTTAAACGACATATTTTGTTACGACTCAAGTCGTAAATATACGACTTGAGTCGTAAATGTACGACATATTTGTCGCTAATTTTGATAGCGACACGTTTCGTTTTAAAACGAATTAAGTCGTAAATTTACGACTTAATCGTAAGGTTACGAACAATCGTAAAATGTCTTTGAAATATGTCGTACAGTCGAGGGGGCAAAAACTCGGGATTTTCGTGTACACATGATTCGGAGAACGCAATGATTGCGCATGGTTTTAATTGATTTCATGGCTGATTTTGCCTTATCTCGCGACGCACCAGGGTGATGTTGAGCGTGATTGCGTGTGATTGTGTTCGGAAAGAAATGATTTCGGACTGATTTGGCCTGGTTTCGTGTGATTCTGCCTAATTTCGGTCGATTTCAGTGATTTTGGCTGATTTCGGATTGCTTGATTTCGCGTGATTCTCAATAATTCGCGTGTGATTTCGGGGGCCGTGTACACATGATTGCGCGAGTTTTTGCCCCCTCCACTGGTGTAAAATTCATCAGGATTTCAATCAGGAAATTCCTGATTGGTCAATCAGGATATTTTCTGATTGGAAAATTCTGATGTATTTTCGCGCACCTCTGATTGATGATTTCTGATTGGTACCATTTCTGATTGACTATTTCTGATTGTGTTTTTTTCTGAGTGGACAGTTCTGATTGGTAAGACAACTTCAAACATCGGTGATATGACCGTGCCGGGGCACATTCAAAATTGATGATAACTTCTCTGGGGGGTCAAAACTGAGTCCGATCCAAGTCTGAAGTCCGATTTTCGATAGCTCGTGATCAGGCCTCGAGATGCTACTAAAGATGATCCGATGTGTATGAAATTAAAATGGCCCTAGTCAAATCGGCTGAACATGTCACATACCAAATTTGAACCCGATACCGCAAATACTTTCCATTTTATAGGCATCTGTACTTTGACACCATCAAAATTTCCTGATGTTCTTTTCTGATTTCTGAGTGGCTATCAGCAATCAGAAAAGCAGTCAGAAATTTTCTGATTGCCAATCAGAAATCAAATATCAGGAAATTTCTGATTGGCACTCAGACATCAGAAATCAGGAATTTTCTGATGTCGGTACTCAATCAGGATTTTTTCTGATTGACAATCAGAAATCAGAAAGAATTCCTGATTAACAATCAGAAATCAGAAAATCAATCAGGAAAATCCTGATTTCTGATTGGAAATCAGAAATTCAATCAGAAAATCCTGATGGCATTTACACCAGTGTCGCGTACAGTTAAGACTTCAGTCGTACATTTACGACTCTTGTCGTAAATTTGTGTTATGAATCGTAAATGAACGAATCGTAAACAAGTGAGCAAAATTGTAACTTTTCTCCAACTTTTCGGAGATTTCAGGTGTCAAAATATGTAATTGGCTGAGCGATAGCGAAGCCCGTTACTCAAGTGTGGTTGAAAAGTTTTGTCTGTCTGTCTGTCTGTCTGTCTGTGTGTCTGTCTGTCAGCACTACTCCTCCTGAACGGCTCGGCCGATCTGGCTGAGATTTTGCACACTTTTTGGGTATGTCCTTGGCTCAGCACACGCGAAATTTCACTATCCTAGCTCAACTGGTTCAGTTTTTATAGGCGAAAAACACCTAAAAAACGGCGAAAAATCGAGTTTTCTGTAGGCAAATGCCTTCTGCCTTGAAGAAAGGGGGGTCAGAGCCCCCCAGCCCCGGCAAGTTTAACAGTAACAAGGGTCAAGATAGTGTTATCTGAAGATGAAGCAACTCTATCTGAAATAAAGGGGGGTCTGGGGGGCGGAGACCCCAGCATGCAACAATTTAGAAGTAACCGACGATGGGCAAGCCATGGCCTGCCGAAGGCAGGCTAGCGCCGCAGGCCAAGGTAGGTACGCCAGGCGTGGATTGGAGGAACAGGCAGCGGGACATCGCGAAGCCTGTTACGACAAGACGCGGTCTGGCGTAAACCTACCTTGTCGTGATTACGACATTGTCGTAGAGAAATTATTTTTTAGTCGTTCAGTTACGACGAAGCAGTTTAAGAACGATTTCCGTCGCTATGAAAATTAGCGACTTTCTTGTCGCTAATTTATGACTGAATTTCTAACAGTGTACAGCAGCACCCGGCTCCACAACTGTTCATCGAAAGAAGGTGTTAACCTACCCAGGGACACTGTACCTCCAGGAACGGAATTCACTAAAATTTTCTGAGTCCAAAACCCAACTTTTTTTAGGGGTTCCGACGAAGGAGGACCCCTATTGCCCGGGACGGCTCAGATTCTTATTTTTTTTTCCGGTATCTTCTGATTGGAAAATGGATCCCGCCTACTCGTTATAATAATCAAATAAAGATTCCTGAAAATTTCAAAAATTTATCGTGAGAATTTAACGTAAACGACTAAAACATAAATTTGCAACAATCAAGCACCCTTATCCGTTCACATTTTCCAGAAACGTTTCAAAGAGAAAATGTGCCACTCCTCAAAACTAAACTTCCTGCCATATTAAAGTGACAAGAAATCGTCAGTGTTCTGAGAAAATGGTTAAAACATGAAAAAAAAGTCTCCATGGCAACGACACGGTGCCATCGTACCAACTGTCAAAATTTCAAGTCGCTGATAAAAAGAAATCAAAGCGCCGTGAAATTCGAAAATTCCAATGCTAACGCATTGCGCGATGTCCCGACATTGGAACATCTTTGAAGTCTGTCAGTAAAAAGTTCGTAGCAGATAAGACGCAATAAATTAATTTTCGGCGGTTGGCAACAATTTTCTCGGCGTCTGCGCCCATTCGAAAATCGCGAGGGTGGAAAAACGAGTAGTCGCGCATTGAAACTGCCCCTCCATTGTTGCTGAGGTTGGACTGTTTGGCTTGCTTTTAAAGGCTGCGGTTCCCTTGTGATGTGTTCCTCAATTCTGTAACCAGCACGACGGTTGGTTTGACAAACTTTATAAACTCGGGAGGGGTGGTTTCAGAACGCGGATGACTTTCGACGAACATGAGCACTGTAAATCGCGAGATCGCGAGATAGACTGAGATGGTCATTTTGTTAACTGAATCAGGTTTGGGGATGTAAAAATACCGGTAGGATTCAAAGTTATGTAAATAACGGTAAAATTAACGTAATTAACGTTTAGACGACAGACTTCAAATTGATTTCCACAACCGGAACACCGTGCAATGCGTAAGCATTGGAATTTTTACCTTGTTGACATCGATTGCTCTTGACTTTCCACCAGTCTAAACCTCATAACATGCTTGTCATTTCTTATTCGTCTTGTTGAGATAAACTCATTCCTGCCATCAAATCGTCTGTATCGCACATTTGAAATTTTGCCTGTAGTTTCCAAGGTATGTATAGTGGATGCACGTTCCCAGGCACAGTGAATTCCTTTCCTGGAGGATTCAGTGTCTCCTGTATCCCTGGATAGGTAAACACCTTCGTTCGATGTACAGTTGTGGGGAGCCGGGCACGGCTGCAGAAGCACCCGGATTTCGGCACGAGGGATGAATCACAAGTGTACTCATGTGTACAAATTTGCCCGTACTCAGTGTACTCACAAGTTTAATAAGGGTGAAAGTCTGTACTTTTTCGCCTGATTTGGCGTTGAGTGTCGTTTAAAACGCTAAATAAAGCCCTTAAACGTTTACAAATGCGAAATTTGTGAGCAAAGTAAGGTGTACTCACCCGTACTCATGTACTCATGTGTACACCAGAACGCTGAGTCATTCACCCCTCGTTTCGGCATCGGATACAGAAAGGCAAGTAGGGACACTTTTGGAATCAGGCCATTCGAGATGAAGATAACGGTGCTTGTTGGGAGCGTATTTCTAGTGTTGAGGCTAGTCCCCCTAGTTCCCCCCGAGTTAACCCCGAGGTGCCCCCCTGATGCCCTCGGTTGACACCCTAGTTGCTCTGTTGTTCTCGAGTTGACCTGGCCATCAGTTTGTCAGGGACAGTGCTCGTTTGCAGCAGGCTGCTTCATTCGCGATAGTCCGTGTACAGACTACGAATGTAACAAAGCAAATTGCGTGTTGTTGCTGTGGACTTTAGGCAGTAGGCAGCGCTGGCGCTATACAATCTTCAGCTGTGTAAGAGTTCGCACCTCCTTATGTCCTAGTGCTGCCCCCCCCCCTTTCCCCTATCGTGTTTGGTTCTTAAGTAACATTTACACTGTTGAAAATGATCGTAAATTCACGACATTTTGGAGAACAAGTATGTCGTTTTCAAACGACACATTTTGTTACGACTCAGGTCGTAAATGTACGAGAAAATTCTAATTAAATTATCGGTTAATCGAAATTCACGAAAATTCTCGGTACACACTGAAAATCTACCGGCGTGACTTCGTGCCGCTTCAGGGGCATGAATAAAGTGTCACGCCAAAAGACGGCATGACAGAAGTCACGCCAAAAATCGGCGTGACTCAAATATTCACCCCAATTCTAGTGTGAATTTCTAGGCATGCATGACTTTTCTCATAAAACTCTTTGTCATGCAGGCCAAATAAGGGCGTGACTCACATGTCACGCCGTTTATTGGCGTGAATTTTGTGTCACAATTTATGGCGTGACCTTTTTGTCACGCCACTATTTGGCTATGAGTCCGACCATTACGTTTTCATTGCAAAGATTCTTCGTAAGTCTGCACTCTGAGAAAAAATGACGGTAAATCCTGGACAATTTTTTGCCAAACTTTACCGTACTTCAAAAACCAGTATCCACCGTACAGTCTACAGTATTTACCATACTTGTTTTACAAAATATTCCGTAGTCTTTTAACAGTAGTTACCGTTCTTCCGTACAGTCCATGCCGTAGGAAAGACCAGATCTGGTCCCAACAAAGGCCGCTTCCAAGAATTGTCCACATCAGGATCTTGAAAAAAGGGGGTCGACCGACTGAAAAATTTTATTGCACCTTTCGATAGGTCTCGTCAAGACCTTTTCAACGAGTGGTCGGAAGGGGGGTCCAGGAGCCCGACTTCAGCAGTTTTAGTAGATCAGGATCTTGAAAAAAGAGAGTCAACCGACCAAAAAAAAAATAGCAGTTTTTGATACGTATTAAAAGTACGGGATTGCCGGGGGAAAAAGTACGGGATTCCCTGTAAAAAAAAAGTACGGTGTTGCCTGTAAAAAAAAAGTACGGTATTGCCTGTTAAAAAAAGTACGGTGAAGTCTGGAGTAATCAGTACGGGATTTACCGTGATTTTTTCTCGCAGTGTGCGAACATTCATTGGAGGTTTGCGAAGGTTCTCCGTATCAAACGAAAAATCTAAGTGAATTTACAAAGGAACCTTTGGCAACATTTTTGCTTTGGCACCTTTGCCAGTCATTGTGTTGGTGTTCAGTCAATCAAACGTGTTGAGGAGTTCTTTGTTTTTGTTTTTAACGGCATCATGTGACGCTTGTCTGTACAGAAGAAGCTGCCCAGGGCGTGAGTGTTGTTACCACCAGCATGAGAGTCGGAGACATTCTGTCCATCCCGCTTCAAATCGGAGGAAAACTGCCAGAACTGCGGTTTGAACTCTGTCCCTCCGGTTCTGGAAGCTCACAGTGTAGAAGACTCACAGTGAGAAATTCGAATATCGACGGACGGCTCAGCTTCCGCACTGAGCTTGGCTGTGAGGTGGGGGGCCGCTGTGTGGCCATGGTCCAAGATTTCGTGAGTACTCCTTCGAAATTATCATCATCAAATGATCTCGAGATCAAATGCGTTTTAAGGGAGTTTATATAGCCTTGAATTCAGGTAAAAGTCAGGGGAAAAAAAGGGCAGGGAAATCAGAAAAATGTCAGGGAATTTCGCAAAATGCGGCAAAATGTCAGGGGAAAATATGTTTACTGCGACACTGGACCTGTTTGCTGGACAACCGCGGAGGAGTGCACAAGACACCGGCCGTTCGCGTTCAACTCAACCAATGTTGTGATGCGCTCAATTGTCCGGGAAACTTGCAATTTCGCGCCAGGGAAATGTCAGGGAAAATCTTAATTTTATTTTTGGTACGAACTCTGAGGGGCGTGACTTTATTTTTTTCTCTCCATCGCAGAGAGTCAGAGGGTAATAATCTTGGGGTGTGAATCGATGCCCTGACATTGTACTGGGACGTCAAATGACATATGACTAACGTACGGTTTGACGATGTAACAAACTTTTGTGGAGATTTTTTTTTACCAAACATTAGTTTGACCAACATAAAAACCAAATTTGGTCTAAATCTGAAATGTAGTGGCAGATGACCCGCCCTATTGGCGTGGGATGCGTCCGCAGCAGCACTGAGATTCCAAACGCTATGAGTATAGCACGTATGGTGCAATGCGCTGTGATATCGCACCATACGTGCAATGCCACAGCCATATTGCACCTTTGGTGCAATGCTTTTCGAAAAGGCCCTATGCTAATGCATGGGAATTTGGAGGCATTGCACTTCATATGTGCAATGCTTTTGTATTGGACCAATTGACGCTATACTCATAGCGTTTGGATTCTCAGTGAGACGAGTGTCGACAAGATTTGAATATTCAGCACACTAAGACTTTACTCCTTTTCCTCTGTTTGCAGGATGCCAACGGGAAAGACTTCGACGTGACGTGGTTATCTGAAATGATAGTGGAGTGGCAGGGACCGTCCGAGTTCCAGGCGCAGGCCACCTCGGAGCTGGTTGTGCGTGTTATGTCGGACCGGGAAAAGATTAGGCTCCCGATTTGGCCCTTCACTGCCGGTACGCTGAAGATTGAAGCTTTGGGAGCGGGCCCGGGCGTCGCGAAAATATATTTCTCAGGTCAGTGACCCTTGCAAACACCACAGACCGAACTGTCTACTAAGTGCACGCCCATGTCACACCCATGCAATAAGTATAGGAGCTTTGATCAATTTGAAAGTGGTGAAAATATCATCCACGTTTTTGTCATAAAGTGACAACAAATTTTCACAGTGTGCTCTCTTGGCTTCTTAGGGCCGCCCATCGTCGCGTCCACCTCGTTGCTCGAGGGCCAGATGACCGCGGTCCGCGTCCACGACTACTCCGAAGCGCTGCACGGCTTGCGTTTGTTGCTCTGCGACGATGCCTCCTGCTCTAGGTTGTCACTTCAACCGTCCGACCGCGAGACCAACGGGACGTCCTTTTCCACCTGGCAGGGCTGCAACGTCCAGGGCCACGGCTGCGCGAGTGGGTCGCACGTTAAGGTGAATTAGCAAGTCTTTTCAATCAAATTAGGAACCTTAATGAACTAAGATGATTTCAATAAAAATTGGACCCTTTTAAATTACCTTACAGCAATGTATGAACTCTAAAACTTAGATATGTATGTCGATTATGCACGGCGAAAAGACATTTTCACTCAACCGATATTTCACTGTATGATTAACGTAAACTCAGGGTACAAGGGAATTTGATTTATCATTGAGCAGGTCATTATGATGACATAGAAATCTGTGCTTAATTCACAAACTGCAATTTCTATGATGTCACGTTCGTTTCAGTGATGTCACGTTCTTGGAATGAGAGTGTACTAGTTACAAGTGTGCCCGTTTCTCTGGCCTTCCCGCAGGGCGAGGACCTCGCGTGGCCTGCCCTCACCGCACGCCAACTCTCGTTCACGGTGGAGCGCCGTGCCGATTCCTTGGTCGTGCGGCCAGAGGGCGCAGCGAGCGACGGCCCGGCAGCCACACTGCCGGCGCGGCCCGGCGCCTACACTCTACGAGTGCGGCCCGAGACCTGGGGAGAGCGCTGGATGCTCGTCCAGTTTCAGAAAGGTAGGGAAGCTAGCAGACTGTACAGAAGATACACCACAAAATCCGACAAAATCCAATTTGAGCTTAGCACACGTACCAACAAGTAATCATCTATTCGAGTGTACTTTGTCAAGTTCACAACTCTATGAATGTAATTGGGCAAGCACTCTCGTCAAAATCGCACCTGTTGTGAGATTACCACACTCCCTCAGATGTGAACTTGCCGAACTCATTCGAGCACACTCCAATAAATATGTTCAAAACGCACATAAGATCTTTTCACTTTGCTCCTTTGCTCGTATGGCACGTATTTGAGTTATTTTTGTTTTTACCAGTGCGCTGCCAGAAAAGGCAAAAACTCTACAAACTCAAGTGTAGTATACACTCCACCTCCATGGAGCTCCACAGAGCATGTCTAGCATGTACACTCCAGGTTGGCATGTACTTGCCAAGTACACGCCAGGTGGCGCAAACCTGAAGGTATACAGCTGCCCGATCTAACACTCAAAGAACAGGGAGCTTCAGCAACAGTGTACCTGAAGGTATGCGCCACCTGGCGTGTCCTTGGAATGCACACGCCAACCTGGAGTGTGTACATGCCAGGCATGCACCAGGTGGAGTATACTATGTACACACTTAAGCTTGTAGAGATGTAGCCCGAACACACAGGCATGCGGTCGTCCTGGACACTTGTAAGCGCTTAGACAGTTCTTTCACGCCATTCAAGGGCGTCAATTATTTTAAGCCTTTGGGAGGGCAATAAAATTGTGCCTTAAGGGGGCTCATACATGTTAAAAGCACTTTTTTAAAAAAAAAATTTGATGTAGACGGATTAAGATTTTACAATTTCTGTGTTAAAATCCTTTTAGATAATTGAATAAGCTTCATTTTGGCTTAAGGGAAAGTGACTTTGGACATTTTTTGGAGATTTAGTCGAAACGTTTAAAATTTGTTCCCCGTAAGATTTTGTTGCATACTTGCCAGATCTGTGGGGAAAAATCAGGGAGACTCATCCGCAGTAGTGTCATAGAATTGACTAGAATGGGCTTTATATCTGCAATAGTTTTCAAGAAAAAAAATAAAAACAATTTTTTGTTGAAAAATTTGTTTAAAAAATTGTTAAAAAAATTGTTTTTATTTTTTTTCTTGAAAACTATTGCAGATATAAAGCCCATTCTAGTCAATTCTATGACACTACTGGGGATGAGTCTCCCTGATTTTTTCCCCACAGATCTGAGCAAGTATGCGAACAAAATCTTACGAGAAGCAAAATTTTTAACGTTTCGACTAAATCTCCAAAAAATGTCCAAAGTCACTTTCCCTTAAGCCAAAATGAAGCTTACTCAATTATCTAAAAGGATTTTAACACAGAAATTGTAAAATCTTAATCCGTCTACATCAAAACTTTTTTTTAAAAAAGTGCTTTTAACATGTATGAGCCCCCTTAATGTCCTATACCAGTTCCCGCCATTCCCAAGAGCATGACACAAGTCACTCCGTTCAAAAGTTGTTCTTATGGCTTTGTTTCACCTGTGTGTTTGCGCTCCTCTCCGTCTAATTTCCTGGCCCTGGCAACACTGGCATTGGTGCTAACGCGCGAGGGCATCCTATTCTGTGTGCGTAGTGGGTGTCCCTCGAACCGCCCTCGTGGTCGGCGACCTGAAGACCGTCCGCGTCCGCATGCCGCGTGGAGCGGTAGGCCTGCGCCTGGTGCTGTGCTCCTCCATCGGACTCTGCGCGGCGCTCACGCTCCGGGGCTTCAAGGCGGACGGCGGGCTCAACTACCGTGCCGGGGCGCGCTGCACCTCGGAGGGCGACGCCTGCCAGGGGAACAGCCCAGATTTCGTAAGTACTGGCTACACTGAGAATCCAAACGCTATGAGTAATTATAGCGTCAATTGGTGCAATGCAAAAGCATTGCACATGAAGTGTGCAATGCCTCCCCGCATAGGGCCTTTTCGGGATGCATTGCACGTAAGGTGCAATATGGCTTTGGCATTGCACGTATGGTGCGATATCCCAGCTGCATTGCACCATACGTGCTATACTCATAGCGTTTGGAATCTCAGTGTAGCTTCCTGCGCGCATTTTTGTCCCGTCACGTGCATTTATACACTCTCAGACACGTATTGACTTTTCTCTCCCCATTATTGACTGTTAATCCTTTGTTTACGCAGTTTTTTAAGCAGCAACAATATGTAGTATTTCCTTTGCACCCATTTACAATATTGTTCACTTTATAGACTAAATTGTCATCAATTATTGACTATTTTTCAAGTCAATTGCGTACTGACACTTTGTCTATGGCAAACTGACTATAAGTCATTTTAACGAAAAAAAATCTTACAAAGATATTGAGGCAATAGTACTTTTTATTGCTGTGTGAAATACTCTGTAACTAAAGATTAAAAGTCAATAACAGTCTGAGTGTGTAGAAGGTGTTCTCATCCGTACTCACGTACTCAAGTGTACACTGGAACGCTGGGTGATTCACCCCTCGGTTTTGCTCTTAACAGAAAATTCGTTTTTGGTTTTTGAATTGAATATGCGCTGATTCGATTCAGTTTTGAAGCATTGTAACACCACTAGCTCATGATCAGTAGTTTTTCTCAATCGTGGCCCGTTTTCAGGATGTCGGCACAGACTTCCCGGCCGGCTGGCTGGAGCTGTCGGTGGAGTGGCGAGGGCCTGCGCTGGGAATTGCGGAGCCGACCGAGCTCCTTGTGTGGCCAAAAGGGCGTCCCGAGCAGAAGGCCAAGCTGCCCATATGGCCGTGGAGCGTCGGGGAGCTCGCGGTCCTCGTTGACAGGGCGGACCTCGGTGACCACATCGCCGTCGAGTTCAAAGGTAGGTCTGCGGCAGGGGCAGAAATAAACTGGGCTCTTTCTTGATCTTGAACGTAGTTTTGGCAGTCAGCTCTCCGCGATGGTGCTGATAATATTAATTGGGCGAGTTTGGCCCATCCCCTCGCGTAAACGGGATAAAAGCTTGAGCAATACAACGAAACTATTTTTAACATTTTTTTAAAAGAACAAAAAGCAACAGGCTAGATTTTATTGAGTTTAGCCTGCGGATCAACGGCGCTTTTATCTCTTTTCACACTAAATTCTTAGGGACTTTTTAAATGCATAAGGACGCATTTTTCATGCATAGTTATGCATGCGCAGAAACGTCCATAAGGTATGTAAAATATTATGCATCTCTGTGTACATTTTATGCATCTTCCTGCATAAAATGTACACAGTGATGCATAATATTATACATAACATATGGACGTTTCTGCGCATGCATAACTATGCATATAAAAGTCCACAAGAATTTAGTGTGTTGTAGGTACACCACAAACCTCACTGTCTACTAACTACGCACTTAAAAATGCATGCTTGCAAGTACACACTTACAAATGCCTATGCTTAGCATGGAGTTATACGGCGCCAAGCATGCGTTTGTGAGTGTGTACTTGGCCAAGCAATGTGTTTGTAAGTGCGTACTAAGTAGCGACAGTAAGAGGCATTTTTTTTAAGAAGTCCGATCGTGGAACACGACCGATGCCGATTTCCTCCATTTTTAGGTCAAAGGTAGTCCTTGTGGGTCTAAGAAAGGCCACAAATTTTCTGGGCCGAAATATGCACCGTTCAGATTCTATGGGCAATTTTCGTTTTCTCTGACAACTTTTCACATACTATGGCCAAAATTGAAAAATCACCTTTCTGAGGCCTCTATGCACTCGATTGAGCTCAAAATGTGGTATCTTATGTAAAATCACGCGAGGAACACGAATCCGGTGCCCGTTTGTTGGTAGGACAACCCAAACAGATGTTATGACTGTTTTTCAGGTTTTACCCTTATAAAAATTATTTGCTCCGAGATCCGTCCGAGCGGGGTTCCAGCCCGAAAGAAGTCCGTCGGGCTAGTCCGACGAAGCTCCAGAATGTTCCCAAATCGGCAACTTTACGGATGTGTCCGAAAACCGAAATGCGGGCTGGTTTCGGACTGTCCGAGTCTCGGTTCCGAAAAAAATCCGACGGTGGTAAGCCAGAGGCAAGCCGTATTCGAACCCTCGCTTCCTACCTTCCTCTCTTTCTTTGCACACCAGTGCTGACGTCGGAGCCAACTGAGCTAACCCGACAGATGAGGACTGGGGGCTCCGGTGAGCCTCTTCACTGACTCTGCGCTGCGCTCTCCGCTCCGCTCCTTCCTCTGGGCGCTGGGAGGCGCGATTTTCAAGATAGAGGAGTGGGGATTTCTCAGGGGGACCTCGAATTTAAAATATTTTACGTCAAGCACATTTTCTTATGCATACCTGTATTTAAAGTTTCATGTTTCTCCGGTTGTACGAAACAATTTAAATTAATTGACTGAATGCATTCTTGCAATTTTAACCACGTTTTGTGGTATTTGTTTCGGCACATAGTAACGACAAAAAATTGCTGTATTTCCAATTAATTTTTTTTTCTAAATTTCCTTTACGAAAGGCGAATGTTTGAGATTGAACATTGCGGAATCACTTCGACACACCTCAACTGTAGCTCCGCTAGAGGAATATTTGTCTAAGTCCCAAAGCGAGGGGGAAACGGTACAGAGTTCCGAAAACAGTCCGGAGGGGAGACTTTCCTCGGACGTATTCCGGGTATGTCCGCTGCCCCGGACTCCTGGCGGACCGACCCGGACTTTCCAGGGAGTCCCGGACACATATCGGTCTGGCCCGTCCGAACAGCGGCCCCTTCGCGGACTAACCACGGAATCGTCCGAAGGCATTCGGACACTTCTGGGGACAGCCCGAGGTGGCGGGGGCTCTTTCGGACGCCTGGCGGCAGGATTTCGGAACAATTCGTTTTTACACGGGATTGTAGTGGTTTTTACTTTTCTTGGGGTTTTGGTGTTCGGCATCGATTTTCGCCAATCCGATGAGTGGATTTTATAGATAAAGGACCAATCTATCATACTACGAGATAAAAAGTTTGTGTACGCCGCGTGAAAAGCAGTGGCGCTGCAAAAATTGAAAAACCGTCATTTCTGGGTAGTTTTAGATCAGATAAGCCACCTTTCGCGTGACCGTCTCCGCCCCATATTCAGTCTAAATACTGTCCCAAGTGATGTCAGAGTTGGTGTGAAATTTCACCGCTGTAGCTCAAGTAGTTTGGAAATGGCAGCTTTCTAAAGTTTTGCAATCACGTAAGGCACACTGTTAAAAAATGGTTGTACAGAAATAATCAGATGAGTGAAAATTTAGTCGTTCCAAAACATAGAATTTCATCATGAACCAAAGCGAAACAAATGTCGTTGAGTCTAGTAAGCGACATTTTGTCGTTGAAGGACAAAATTCTTGTTATCACTCTTTACGATACAATTTATGTGGAAACAACATCTTTTGCAATTATCTGCTCAATTAAAGCAAATTATGAATAATCATCTATTTTGTTCTTCTAAGTCATAGGGAAATTACTAATGTTTAAAAAACCATGCTTAATAAATTTAGCGACAAAATTACTCTATGAATATTGTCGCAGACATTACAAAACACCTTTTGAACTTTCAATACTTGTCGTTGATGTGTCATTGTTGGTGCGTTATTACAATTTAGTCGTTGTGAAATTATCCCTTAGTTCCAATACGCCTACGGTTTAACAAGCTATTTGTTCCACAACAAATCTTGTCGCTAAAAAAGTTAGCAATAAATGTGTCGCTAAGTTACGACAAAATTTTTATCAGTGCATTTACTTTAAGTAGAATTGCGGTAAATGTGAAGACTTGTCACAGATCGGGTAATAAATGACATAGATGAGTGCGTCAAAGTTCTCTCAGCGTAATTTTGGACAAGGAATCCGATTTTGCTGGTACGAAGACCCTAGGCGAACTCTGAAGTAGGAAAAAAGGCCATTTTTATGTGGTTTGCACGAAAAATTAGTTTTAGAGTACACCTAGGGTCTTCGTACCGGCAAAATCGGATTCCTTGTCCAAAATTACGCTGAGAGAACTTTGACGCACTCATCTATCTCATTTATTACCCGATCTAAGACAAGTCTTCACATTTACCGCAATTCTACTTAAAGTAAATGCCTTACGTGATTGCAAAACTTTAGAAAGCTGCCATTTTCCCAAAACTACTTGAGCTACAGCGGTGAAATTTCACACCAACTCTGACATCACTTGGGACAGTATTTAGACTGAATATGGGGCGGAGACGGTCACGCGAAAGGTGGCTTATCTGATCTAAAACTACCCAGAAATGACGGTTTTTCAATTTTTGCAGCGCCACTGCTTTTCACGCGGCGTACACAAACTTTTTATCTCGTAGTATGATAGATTGGTCCTTTATCTATAAAATCCACTCATCGGATTGGCGAAAATCGATGCCGAACACCAAAACCCCAAGAAAAGTAAAAACCACTACAAAACCTGAAAAACAGTCATAACATCCGTTTGGGTTGTCCTATCAACAAACGGGCACCGGATTCGTGTTCCTCGCGTGATTTTACATAAGATAACACATTTTGAGCTCAATCGAGTGCATAGAGGCCTCAGAAAGGTGATTTTTCAATTTTGGCCATAGTATGTGAAAAGTTGTCAGAGAAAACGAAAATTGCCCATAGAATCTGAACGGTGCATATTTCGGCCCAGAAAATTTGTGGCCTTTCTTAGACTCACAAGAGCGATTCTCACGTTTCGGGGTAGTTTTGGCGTCTCTGATTTGCCGAAAGTGAGAAATATCCAATTAAGTTTTTCTGATTATTGGGGTCCTGGATGATACTAGAGTTCTGGCAATGGTATTTATAGTAAAGACCTTGTACTATCTTCCTAAAAACATGAGCCATAAGGTATTCCCATACGTTTTAGTGGGTGTTTTGATCACGGAAATTACGTTATCACGGAAGTTACAAAGTGTAAAAATCAGCTTTAACGGCTGACTCGGGTTTGCTGTGGCTTCAAAGTCGTTCCAGGGTCAAATGATACTCTAAGCCCGACATTTCAGCGGAAAACTTTTTCACCTAGTGCTGCTGCAACATTGGGTAAAGGGTGCCACGGAAGTTACAGGTAATTGTTGATACACGCCATTTTATAATGCTCTAGCCCGCTTTGAGACCGTATACAGCATCTTAGATTTCCGCGACCCATGCAATTATATCCCAGGGACTCCACTTTGATGGCTTGTGTCATGGAAAGTTAAAAGTTTGGCTTGGGGAGAAGTCCAGAGCTGCCTTTTCGAAATTTGTGTAGTTAAATTGAATATACGGAGGACATTTTTCGTTGCAGCATAAGTACCTTTGAAAGAAGTCTGGCGTATTGGTCTTCGGTTGAAATTAGCTCGAGACATGCCAAGCTTCGAATCCCCATCGACTGTGGGCAGCATTTTCGAACCTTACCGCCACACTGGGGGCGGAAAGTTCGAGTATGTTCTCTTTGGACAATCACGGAAGTTACATTTGGGGTATTCCAAACGTTACGTAGACCAATCCAACGAACGAGAACTTTTCGAAATGTGTGCGTTTAGTGGGCAATGGCCCTCCCTAACATCAGAAACAAACCCCATGTCGATATCTGCGCTCGTTTGGGCACATGAGTCAGAAGAAACGAAACTACCCCGAAACGTGAGAATCGCTCACAAGGACTACCTTTGACCAAAAAATGGAGGAAATCGGCAGGTTTCAGGAACTAATGTCCGCAGAAAAAATGACCATTAAATTTATGTCCATTAGGAAATAATGTCCGGTGAAGAAACATGTCCGTGTGGAAAGAATGCCCCCAAATTATTTGGCCTCATTTTTAAATGTCAAACTTTTTGTTTATCCATAGTGACATAAATTAACCAAGTCCGATCCCAAATAATTTTATTTGGCATGGCTTCCAAATATCATTTAGGATTTATCAATCATTGGCTTGCCATTTGCCAATCGCTGGCTCGGCATCAGACAATCTATCTGGCTGCACCTTGATGTTGTACGCAAATTTGGCCTGGTTTCGTGTGATTCTGCCTGATTTCGGTCGATTTTAGTGATTTTGGCTGATTTCGGATTGCTTGCTTACGCGTGATTCTCAATAATTCGCGTGTGATTTCGGGGGCCGTGTACACATGATTGCGCGAGTTTTTGCCCCCTCGATCGTGCTGCTATGAGTTTCGGAGCAGCCGCAGTGCCACTACTGTCGGCCACATTCGTTCGGTGCCGAAAAAACCTCAGGCCTTTATTAGGGGTGGTCATTATATTATGGGACATTCTACCTTGGACATTACATGCATGGACGAAAAATCGATGGAGGGGCAAACCAGTGCCAATCAGCAGGTCCCAAAATGGACCATTGACGTTTTGGCCCATTTTTGGCTCAAATGTCACCTACCCATAGGTAAACATCGGGGTAAAATTTCAGCCACCTAGGTGTCGTTTCATAGGAGTTATGGGCAATCTTAGTTTTTGACTTTTTTTCTTAAGTGGTTTTTGACCAAATTGCTACAATTTCCAAAAATCCCTCTCAAGTCTACAGTTTTGCCCCTAGTTGGCTGTAAACCCGTTCTTCAACGTAAAATTGCACGAGGAATTCGATTTCAGGGCCCAAACGGACCCCTGGGCAGTCTATCATAGAGAAAAACGCCAATTTTGACGAAAAATCACTTTTTTTAAGGTTTTACGTCGGTGCGTTTTAAAGCTAGACCCGAATCCAAACTTGGTCAACTCTATGCGGGAAATCGTACCTCATACTACCACCTAAAATAGCACGGCTCGACATTTGGGTGGTATGGGTATGGTTTGAGCGCTGCAGCCTTGGGAACTTTTAAATTATGAAAAACTAGCAAATTCCTCCTTACGGCGAGGTCAACCCTCCTGCATTGGCTGTTTCGGGTTCAACTGAGGCCCCGCGGTAAGATTTAAGTTAGAAAGGTCCTTCTTACCCACTTACCCCTCACTACCAGCACTGACCCTCTGATAAGAGCACTGAGGTCACTTTTGGGTCCATGGCTGCAGCCAAAATGACAGAATTGACGAAACGCCTGAAGGGTAGGCAACTTATCCTACGCGCCTTAAGGAGTTATCCTACGCATGAGGGGGGCTGTTCTGGTCTAATAAAACATGTAGTCTAACATCTGCTTCTTTTATTTTAAAGTGGATAATGATCATAATTTCGACAAAGTTGGCAGTTAGATAAAATACTAAGCTAGGAACAAAACTTGGCTCATTATACATAGAGCTTACATCGTAAATTGCTGATCATTACACTAAACTAAGAACACAACTTTGCTTGAAATACGTTCACGACCGGACTCGTTTTGGGCAAACTTCCGCTCAGGACCGGAGTCTGTTTCGACCAAATCGTGCATCTCCTAGACCTCGCGACTTGATATAAGCACGAATCATGCAATAACAAAACCAACCAGCCGAAAAAAAATCCGGGAACCCCGTGCCCGGACGGTCATTAGATGCGGGAACGCGCGAATGGCCTGTGGTCCCTCCGCTGATTCCGAAAATACCCTCATTTAGCTTACTGGGCCGCTTTTACGTACGGGGACGGTGTTTCGAGACTGGACATGTCCGGGCACGGGGTTCCCGGATTTTTTTTTCGGCTGGTTGGTTTTGTTATTGCATGATTCGTGCTTATATCAAGTCGCGAGGTCTAGGAGATGCACGGTTTGGTCGAAACAGACTCCGGTCCTGAGCGGAAGTTTGCCCAAAACGAGTCCGGTCGTGAACGTATTTTTAGCAAAGTTGTGTTCTTAGTTTAAGGGGGGACCCTGGTGAAAAAATCGCCAAAATTCCAAAAAAATAGTATTTTCAAAGTTCATGATAAAAATGTGCATAGAAGGTTTCAGATTCAACAGGTTGAACACCTTTAAGCTAAGTGGGTAGTTTCTTTATAATTTGGAAGGAAATAACATTGAGATCAGTTGTCGTTGGCTTCTACGCTCAACTTCACAGCTTTGCTCAGTCGACAAAAAATTTTGTCGTAGAAAGACTTCCTGCGTTCCTGGTTGATACCTACATGAGTCGTCTTGCATGGACTCTATTCATTGATGACTTATCGACAAATTTTAGTGACGGAATCTTGATACCAGCCCTACTTTTTTTAAAACACACCTAAAAGTTTGAAAAAAGGGGAAAAAATCACTTTTTTTAAATGTTTAAATTTGAAAACTCATATCTCAGGACAGAAGTTGAATTTGAAAATTCCGTCACTAAAATCTCTTCTATACATCTTTAGGATAACCCAAAAAAATTTTCAAGACTTTCCGTCCCAATGAAAGACGCAGGAAGATTTTTCCCCAACGCTCTAAAAAACACTAAAAAGCCACTTTTCTCAGAGACCGTTCAACATTTTGGATTGAATTTTGTTTTGGGAACTCACCATAATGAACCTAATAATAAAGCATAGTTTCAACTTTCTGGGATTATTTTGAAGCCTACTTGAAAGTTTCACCAGGGTCCCCCCTCAATGTAATGATCAGCAATTTACGATGTAAGCTCAATGTATAATGAGCCAAGTTTTGTTCCTAGCTTAGTATTTTATATAACTGCCAAATTTGTCGAAATTGTGACCATTATCCTCTTTAAAATAAAAGAAGCAGATGTTAGACTACATGTTTTATTAGACCAGAACAGCCCCCCTCATGCGTAGGATAACTCCTTCAGGCGCGTAGGATAAGTTGCCTGCCCTTCAGGCGTTTCGTCAATTCTGTCATTTTGGCTGCAGCCATGGACCCAAAAGTGACCTCAGTGCTCTTATCAGAGGGTCAGTGCTGGTAGTGAGGGGTAAGTGGGTAAGAAGGACCTTTCTAACTTAAATCTTACCGCGGGGCCTCAGTTGAACCCGAAACAGCCAATGCAGGAGGGTTGACCTCGCCGTAAGGAGGAATTTGCTAGTTTTTCATAATTTAAAAGTTCCCAAGGCTGCAGCGCTCAAACCATACCCATACCACCCAAATGTCGAGCCGTGCTATTTTAGGTGGTAGTATGAGGTACGATTTCCCGCATAGAGTTGACCAAGTTTGGATTCGGGTCTAGCTTTAAAACGCACCGACGTAAAACCTTAAAAAAAGTGATTTTTCGTCAAAATTGGCGTTTTTCTCTATGATAGACTGCCCAGGGGTCCGTTTGGGCCCTGAAATCGAATTCCTCATGCAATTTTACGTTGAAGAACGGGCTTACAGCCAACTAGGGGCAAAACTGTAGACTTGAGAGGGATTTTTGGAAATTGTAGCAATTTGGTCAAAAACCACTTAAGAAAAAAAGTCAAAAACTAAGATTGCCCGTAACTCCTATGAAACGACACCTAGGTGGCTGAAATTTTACCCCGATGTTTACCTATGGGTAGGTGACATTTGAGCCAAAAATGGGCCAAATCGTCAATG
Source organism: Thrips palmi (assembly GCF_012932325.1). NCBI lineage: Eukaryota > Metazoa > Arthropoda > Insecta > Thysanoptera > Thripidae > Thrips > Thrips palmi. The sequence continues at coordinate 14,525,554 of NW_023144628.1, read as the reverse complement.
GTCCATTTTGGGACCTGCTTATTGGCCCTGGTTTGCCCCTGGACAAAAAGGGACCGGACATTTACCTGCGGACATTTCTTCACTGTACCAAATCGGCATCGGTCGTGTTCCACGATCGGACTTCTTAAAAAAAATGCCTCTGAGGTTTGTAGTGTACACGAAAACACGCATCTCCTGAATGCCGACAGATGTCGCCGTCCCGTCGGTTCCCATGTCGCCTGGCGATGTGACTTCAATCAACGTCGGCTTCCTGGAGGCGCACAAGGCGGTGCGCTTCTTGCTCTGCAACGCCACCGAGTGCTCGCGACTGAGCTTCGGGGCGAAGGCGTCATCCAGCGACACACGCGACACCAGCACGCCGTTTCCCGATCGCACCATGCACTTCCTCCAGAAGTGCAATCAGCAAGGGCACTTGTGCGGAGTCGGGCAGTCGTCTGTAAGTTGGCCAGATGACAAACCTAACGGTCTACCAAGTCCGCACTTCCAAACTGCACATGCGTGGCACGGAGTCACGGAGCCAAGCATGCAGTTAGTGTGTGTGTACTTTAGGAGACAGTTGGATTGGTTGTGTGTTGGCAGTCAGTTCATGGCAAAATCGTGGATGACATGTTTTCATCACTTGCGAATGATTACAATGTCATCACATGCACATGGACACTTTCATCAAAGCTCTTGTACTAAGCATGGGCGTGACATCCAAGTCATCAAACGATTATTCGATGACCCTTGTAAGGAAATTAAGTTAAGAAATTGTCATCAAGATGAAATTTTCACAGTGCGTGCATACTTATTCCAGGATCGTAGTATCTCGTTGAAACGATGAACGGTTGTGACAGAATGTTAGGTTCCTTTGAGCATTGTGTCACATTCGTTAGTTACTGAATCAGCCGTAGACTGGCTTATTCACAGTCGAACGAGAATGACAAAGGCACGCTCCTGGAAGGAAGGGGGCCGCACACTCTAAAAAATAATCGTAAATTTACGACATTTTGTGAAACAATTGTCGTTTTGAAACGACATATTTTGTTACGACATATTTGTCGCTAATTTTGATAGCGAGACGTTCCGTTTTGAAACGAATTAAGTCGTAAATTTACGACTTAATCGTAAGTTTACGAACGATCGTAATTTATCTATGGAATGTGTCGTGCAGTTATGACTTCAGTCGTACATTTACGAATCTCTTCGTAAATTTGTGTAATGAATCGTAAATGAACGACGCAAATCGTAAATACGCGAGCAAAATTGCAACTTTTCATCTATTTCTCGGGAATTTCAGATTTCAAAATGTGTTCTAGCGATTACGACATTGTCGTAGAGAAATGATTTTTTAGTCGTTCAGTTACGACGAAGTAGTTTCAGAACGATTTCTGACGCTATCAAAATTAGCGACGTTTTTGTCGCTAATTTACGACAAAACGTCTGACACTGCAGGAAACTTAACCTCGTCTCTCTGCCCGCAGATCTTTCCCGAGCAGGAGGCCCACGTGCGGCCCGTGCTGGCGCCGGGCGAGCTCGTGTTCACGGCGGTGCGGCGGCCGCAGGGCGTGGCGCTGAGGCTGCGCGGCGGGCCCGCCCAGGAGGCTGTCCTGGACGCCCCGGAGGGCGAGACGGTGCTGCGCGTGCGGCCGGACGCGTGGGCCGAGCGGGAGATGGCTGTGCGCTTCGCGAGCGGGGGGAGTGTTGACGGAGAGAGGGAAAACGTGGTTTGAAATAAAGTACATGACTATATTTTGGGGTGCTTCTTTTTAATCCAAGAAAACATCTGAACACTGGAATATGTTTTTGAGTGCTTATTTTCGATCCAAAATAGTTCAGGAAAGTCCAAAACGTCAAAGCAGATGATTCTGTTTCGTAAAGCGTGGCTCGCAGGATCTACTTGCATTTAAATCTTTTATTAAGGCTGGTGTTGGTAATAGAAGACAAAAATAGACCTTTCCGGGCTAAGCAACTTGTTCAGTACACTCGGATCTTTGCGCCGCCACACTTTAAGATCCAGGTCATTTGTGGCGAAACGGCATTGAACCCGGTGTCTACTGGAGTATCAACAACAACGAGTTTAATGCCATTTCGCTGCAAATAGGTTGGGTCTTACAGTGTGGCGGCGCAAAGATTGGGTTATTGTACAAGAAGCTTAGCCCGGAAAGGTCTATACAAGGTAGGTGTACGCCAGACAGTGGCTTGTCGTAACAGGCTCCGCGATGATACTGCGCCCGTTCCAACAATACACGCCTGGCGTTTACACCTACCTTGACCTGCGGCGGTGGGCGGTGGCCTGCCTTCGGCAAACTCTCGCCACACATCACCACACTAAAAGACCTGATCGCACGTCAAAGCGTCTTTCGGTTTCAATGTTTCTGACTGCGAGGGGGGGCTCCGCGCCCCAGACCCCCCGTTCCAGTACAGGGCGACCAGGTTGGTTCGCTGGGCAAACTGCATGGCATTTTTGGTTCGACGCCCCTACAATAATGGCTAAGTTTTGACCCATTCGGACTTCCACCTAGGTCAAAGGTTGAAATGGATTTTATTTTCATAACCAGCACCCCCCAAAACATGAAATGACGTAAAACTTAAAATGACAACAAATGTCAGTAAAAAGTTGGCAAGGTAGGTGTACGCCAGACCGTGTCTTGTCGTATCAGGCTTCGCGATGCTGCGTCAGTTTCGACAATGCACGCCTGGCGTATACACCTAGCTTGGCCTGCGGCGCACACACAGACATACAGACAGAACTTTTCAACCGCACTGGAGTAACGGGCTTCTCTATCGCTCGGCCAACTACTAGTTACGTTTAATGGAGGTCTTTATGCATTGTATCATCTGCTAAAAAGATCTGAACACTGTAAATGTCTTCCGGTGAAAGGCTGCAGCACCATATTGCGGCGATTTTCTCCAAAATGTAAACTAAAGCCGTCAAAATATCTTTAACTAAGGAACAGTGAATTCTCAATGGTATGTTATGAAGTCAGGCGCACCACCATAATATGGAACATTTTCACCATAATTTGGATAATCCTCACTGAACAATATTTAGAGGGCGATTCCGTGCGTAAGGGTCGTTTTAGCAACCTTAGGAAGTCACGTAATCAATCTTGCTTGTTCGGCCGGAATTTTGCCAAGATGGCATCAATTGAACCCCAGAAGGCACTCTGAGCGTCAGCGAGCTACAAGTTGACTTTCGTTTTCTCCCCCTATGATATATGACGGAATTTACTGAAAATATGACGGAAATTGCGCTTGACGGAAGTTACAAACAGGTGTTTCTGGCTCACTGCAAATGCCTATCGCCACAGAAATATGCCATAAGTTTGGCACACTAGTTCGACGTCAAGACACATCTTTGCACGTATAGGATGTCTTTCAAAACCCGATAGAAGAGGAGCGAGAGGGGCATACGGAAATTACACTAATTGTTACAACCCACCGATTTCACACGCAACTTCCACTCGCACTCTCACCCCCCTCGCTTTATCGCTACCAAAACTCGTTCATACTGTGAACAGACCGTGCTGATTCTAAATACGGCGGTGGTTTTAAGCAGCGAGCACTCCTAGTAGTTTTTGTGGTGCTTACTTAGAAACCGCTTCGGTAAAAGTCGGAGTACGGTGGACATTTAGTACGCGTTCTGAAAGTACACTTCCAATCAATAAACGATCTTCGAATTCGAGCAAGATAGTCACTATTAATTAGAAATTTGATGGGTGTGTGTAGAATTCGAAGATTTGAATGGAACAAAGGGTTATAGAGCCGCAAAGTTGGTGTAAGGTGCGAATGGACATGACGGAACTTACAAAATCGACCCTTTGGGCCCCTCTCCTGCGTCCCAATGTTAGCTTTGAAAGTCCGTATAGAAAGGGAACAAGTTAGTCTAGTGCCAAACAAGATTCTTAAGTGTACAAATGGACTGCGTTCGAATAAGTTCGCTCTGGGGAGGGTGTGGACACGAAAACGCCCTCTACGCGGGGAATCACCCTAGAGTGAAACACTGTGGCGTGGGCTCGACACAATGCACTGCAAGCTCGCTTTCATTTCACGTCAGTAAGTCGCTCATGTAGTGAAGTAGGCAACACGTCTAATGACCTTTGTAACAACACTGTTAAAAATCCGCAAGGTAGGTGTACGCCAGACCGTGTCTTGTCGTAACAGGCTTCGCGATGCTGCGCCAGTTTCGACAATCCACGCTTGGCGTATACACCTACCTTGGCCTGCGGCGCTAGCTTGCCTTCGGCAGGCTACTTCCCTAGGCAGGCCGTAGAGATGGGCGTGATCCCCACAAAAAATTGGAATTTGGTGATCAAATTCTTTACTAATGGGACTTTACTTAAGGTCGGTGGTCAAAATGGGTTCTATTTTCGTCATCAGCACCCTCCAAAACATAGGAAACGACATGAAACTTGTCACACATACTAAATCAACATGTATTAATAAAACAAAGCATAAATAACTCAACAGAAGTGAAAGATGAACTAAGGAGGTAGGTGTACGCTAGGACGCGGCTTGTCGTAACAGGCTTCGCGATGCTACGCCAGTTACGACAATCCATGCCTGGTGTGCACGCCTACCTTGGCCTGCGGCGCTTCCTGCTTGCCCTCGGCAAGCTCAGCAGCTACAACTCATTGCAACCGCGGCCCCGCAGGACTGGAAAGCGAATCCGTGGCACCGATTGCCTCAACGCAAATGTTCGGGCTCCTGAACCCTCTTTTCTACACTCTTGAAACCTTACGAAGTATCTTGAGCACACATGTATCAAACTAAAATACTTAGTTGTACGAAGAAATAGTTCGTGAATTACGAAGTATTTTCTTTGTAAGCTTATGTATGCTCAAAATACTTTGTTATAAAAACTAATTTTCTTCGAAATGCCGAAAATAGTTTGTAAGGTTTTCTCAGTGTACCCCTAGTTGAGAAGTCTTGCCAAGACCTATCAAAAACGACACTCAAAGTTCAGTCGGTCAACCCCCTTGATCCCAGATCCTGCTGGCCAACTGCCGAAAGTCGGGCCCGTGGACCGAGCGCCAGGTGATACTGTTGTGGGTTTTTTATATATATTTTTTTAAACAACTTCAATAATAACAAGGTAGGTTTACGCCAGACCGCGTCTTGTCGTAACAGGCTTCGCGATGTCTCGCGGCCTGTTCCTCCGATCCGCGCCTGGCCTACCTACCTTGGCCTGCGGCGCTAGCCTGCCTTCGGCAGGCGATGGCTTGTCCATCGTCGGTTACTTCTTACTTAATGCATGCTGGACCCCCCTTCATTCAAGATAAAGCTGCTTGATCTACAGATAACACGATCTTGATCCTTGTAACTTTTTAACTTCGCGTGGCTGGGGGGCTCCGCCCCGCAGACCCCCTTTCTTCAACACAGAAGTGATCTGCCTGCAGGAAACCCGATTTTTCGCCGCTTTTTAGGTGTTTTTCGGCTGTAAAAACTGAACCACGTGAGGTAGGACAGTGAAATTTCGCGTGTGCCGAGCCAAGAATATACCTAATAAGCCTGCAAAATCTCAGCCAGATCGGCCGAGCCGTTCAGGAGGAGTAGTGTACACAGACAGACAGACAAAACTTTTCAACCGCTCTGGAGTAACAGGCTTCGCTATCGCTCAGCCAATAAATACCCAACACATTTACAACATTAATACACAACTTGATCACACGATACATGTGACATAGAATCTGGTCACTAAATTGTGGGCGTAGTGAGGCGCCAAAAATAAAACAAAATTTTTTTTTAAAAGCACACTGAAATTTAAAGGTTGAGACATCTGACCAATTTTCGGTGATACAAAAAGTATGACCGTAAAACGGTCATACACAAATGCATGACCGAAAAACGGTCATACTTAAATATCAGCGAGACTGGCTATTGTTTAGCTTGGGGATATATCAGCCTTTACCCGTGATATGTGTATCACGGGTTAAGGTAGGTTTACGCCAGACCGCGTCTTGTCGTAACAGGCTTCGCGATGTCTCGCTGCCTGTTCCCCCAATCCGCGCCTGGCGCACCTACCTTGGCCTGCGGCGCTAGCCTGCCTTCGGCAGGCAATGCTTGTCCACTGTCGGTTACTTCTGTAGAGTTGCTTCATCTACAAAGAACACGATCTTGACCCTTGTAACTTTTAAACTTGTCGAAGCTGGGGGGCGGAGCCCCCCAGACCCCCCTTCCATCAAAACAGGACAGATCTGCCTGCAGAAAACTCGATTTTTCGCCGTTTTTTAGGAGTTTTTCGGCTATAAAAACTGAACCACGTGAGCTAGGATAGTGAAATTTCGCGTGTGCCGAGCCAAGAACATACCCAATAAGCCTGCAAAATCTCAGCCAGATCAGCCGAGCCGTTCAGGAGGAGTAGTGTACACAGACAGACAGACAGACAGAAAAAACTTTTCGACCGCACTGGAGTAACAGGCTTCGCTATCGCTCAGCCAACTATATAGTATGACCGTTTTTCGGTCATACAACGAAGTATGACCTTTTTTCGGTCTTACATTTCAGTATGACCCTTTTTCGGTCGTACATTTCAGTAAGACCGTGTAAGCGGTCAGAAGTATGACCTTTCTATTTTCAGTGCATAAGATGGACACTGTTGAGCTTGCATCTGCATCTGCAGACACTTAAGTTTCTCATTGTTCTCTAATGTATCACGCTCCAGGGGACCCCCTTCTCGTTAAAAAGGTCATGACCAGACCTAGCGAAAGCCGCAACAAAATTTTTCAGTCTTTCGACCCCTTTTTTTAAAGACCGGGATCTGGCTAACTCGTGGAAGCGGCTGATCCTACCGAAACCAGGTCCATTGAATTTGTCTTGTCACCGAGGGGTCACCCACTTCGGGAATCGTGTGTACAGTCGGTCCGGAAATCATTCGAAATTCTTTCAAAATTTTATCAAAAACATTTAAATTTTGAATGGAAGTCATATTTTTCTTGTAATAGTGACTCAAAACAATCAAAAACAAAGGAAATCTTCTGACAATTTTCACTTTTCTCATGGGATTAGTTCGGGAATCGTAGGAATCCGGAATCGTGTGTACATCAAAGTAACGAGTGGGTAACCCCGCTTGTCACCCTGATTCCCAAAATACCCCTACACGCCGTGCTTGCACCACTTGTGGCCGTTATCCTCCTCCCGCCCATGAAAAATTGCCCTTTTTCGGGAAATTTTGAAAGTTTTTTTGTTAAATGGTTAAAAATTGGGAAATTTTTAGTTTTTTAAAGTAACCTGAAATTTCGTGTGTGGCGAGCGAAGGACATGCCTTAACGCCCATGCACAATCTCAGCCACGTTCAGGAGGAGAGAGTACACACGTACACATCGACAGGAAAAGTGTTTCAAACCCACTGAATTAACGGGCTTCGCTATCTATCAGCCAACCAGGAATAACAGACTCTGGGTTCTGAAACATTTTGACTTCCTTGCATTCAACTTTTTCCAGATTCAGGTTTTCCTCTACAGAGCACAAGGTCGAATTTGCCATACATTGCCATACACTCTACAAAAAATGTCCTGTCAACGCCGTTAATTTATTACCAATGTTTGCTGTTATTCAATTCACGGCGTTTGCTGTGAACTAGTTCACGGCGTTCACTGTGATCTCGGTTACGGGTTTACTGTGATCTGGCCACAGTAAACGCCGTGAATTGGAGCCTGATTTGCAGTACTTCGGTGCTCAGCGGCGTCAAACTCACAGTGTTTACTGGGGGCCAGATCACAGGAACACCGCGACCAAGATCACAGTGAATCCCGTGAGCAGATCACAGTAAACGCTGTGAATTGGCCTTCAGTGAAAACTGGTAATAAATTAACGGCATTTACAGGACATTTTTGGTAGAGTGTATGTTAGAAAAATCTAATGCCACTTAACTATCAAGAAGGTAGACTTAAACCAGACCGCGTCTTGTCGTAACAGGCTTCGCGATGTCTCGCGGCCTGTCCTAGCGTCTACCTACCTTGGCCTGCGGCGCTAGCCTACCTTCGGCAGGCATTGGCTTGTCCGTCGTCCGTTACTTCTGACTTGTTGCATGCTGGGGGGCTCCGCCCTCCAGACCCCTCTTTACTTAAGATAGAGTTGCTTCATCTACGAATAACATGATCTTGACCCTTGAAACTTTTTAACTTGTCGCGGCTAGGGGGCGCCCTCCAGACCCCCCCTTTCTCCAAGACAGAAGTGATTTGCCTGCAGAATACTCAATTTTTCGCCGGCTTTTTAGGTGTTTTTCGGCTATAAAATCTGAACCCCGTGAGCTAGGATAGCGAAATTTCGCGTGTGCCGAGCCAAGAACATACCTAATAAGCCTGCAAAATCTCAGCCAGATCAGCCGAGCCGTTCAGGAGTAGTGTACACGCACAGACAGACAGACAAAACTTTTCAATCGCACTGGAGTAACGGGCTTCGCTATCGCTCAGCCAATATAGACTGAAACATAAGGAATGTAATGGTATTGAAATTTGGTGGAGTTACTTAATATAATTCATGTCAAGCAGTACCTCTACACGGCACTTTCGGTTAGCTTGATCACTAACACAACTGACCACTGCACTGATATCGATCTTCATCGGCAAGGCTTAAGGCGGAAGATCACGCCGCGCACGATACTAAATTCCACCAGGCTGCGCCACCGTCTGCAGCCGAGCTGGCTGCTCTGCCGGGCGACACGTGGTGCCTGCGTAGCGCTAGCTCTTCTCCGAAGTACCCCATTGAAACTTGTAAAAGCAGTTTGTCACAGATTAGCCCTTTAGCTATTTTCCAAACACAGATACCCGGTACGCGTTGTTTACAAGGTCTTTTATGAAGACCGTATTGTTGAGAAGGAATCGATGAGCAGACTCCACACTAATACAATGAATGCATTGATATATATTAAAGAGAGATATTTTCTTCGACCGATGTGACCAGTTATCCGGTTGAACTTGTTCAAGAACAGCTGCATAAAATGTACTTGGGGATAATTTTTTTTTTTTTTACAAATGAAAGTATTAATGTGTGAGTGAAAAGGGGGATACTTGCTTGTCATCAAAGTCACATTCGTCAGACTCCATTTCAATTATATCCGGCAATTCTTTCTGACCTGTATGGGGCAAGTAATGAAAGAACGTCCCGATCTAATGGGTCCTTGGGCTTGGATTTGCGCCTGAGGGACCCAATCACAGGGTTGCATCGAACCATAAGAGAGTGGAAGACTTCATACATTCCATCTTTCGGCTGTTATGGGCCCTTAAGTATCTTTGTCTTCATGACATGATTCACACGCCTGCTCTGTAAATTGGGCAGACAAAGAAGCGTAAAAGTATTTCTTAACTTAACTATGTTGACTCTTTGGATAATATTATACGACCCAGCACTGGTGCGAATAACAGCCCAGCCGTTATACACCCCAGAAGAACTGGTGCGGATAAAGACCCAAACCGTTATACACACCAGTGATCCCCCTGGAGGGATCTGCTGGGTCGCACAACCTATTGAATACTTGGGTGCACCAGCTGGGGCGGATAAAGCCTTATTTGTTATACGCCCCAGCTCGGGCACACAATACTTGTAATTGTTATGTGCACCAGTTTTTAGAGTCTTTTAACTGAAAAAATGCGCAGATTTCACAGATTTCATTTTAAGTTTTTTTTTCCTTTCCAAGTCCTAACTGATTTGGCATTTCCACAAATGTCCATTGGTACTGGAGACTTGGTGCAAATACTGTACACCCATACACACACAAATACGCCACAGTCTTAGTCTTGCTGCTGACTTGAAAAAGAGCAGTTAGGACTGAACAGTCTCAATGCGCGGGAAAACAAACGATGCGAATGGGCCATTCTTTGTGAGACCATCGAACCCCTAACATGACCCATCTCAGATTCCAATTTTTTTGGTTTTGGGTGATGGGACCGACCCCCTGAGCACCCATGCCAAAGGGTTTTCAAAAATATCAAGCGGTTTGGATTCCACAGCCATTTTAGAGGTGCTCCAACACCATCTATGAAGATACTAATCAATTTTATGGAAGGTTTTATGGTTAAAAAAATAGTCATACACAACACTCAATTACAAGTTGATAATACACCTTCATGTTCTATTCAATCTGCTTATTAGGTGTTGGAGCACCTCTCTTATCTGAATTATTTGCATTCCTGGGTATTTGGACCATACAAACCTCATACGAGGCGGATGAGGAGGACAGGATAAAATATCGGCTATTTCAGTGAAATTTTACAGTGTGGAAAATGCAGTTTTTGGCCTTAATAAAAGTCAAGGAGTGCGAAAACCCACCTTTTTATTCTTGAAGTTTGTTCGACCCATAAACACTCTCCTTTGACCAGGGAACGGTCCAAATCGATGACAACGTATTTTCAGTAGAGCAAAATTTCAGTTATTTCTCTAAATTTTGCTAAATTTTAATTACTCCGCGAACCTGACATTGTAGCAAGAGGGTCCAAAACCCACTTAAATTCTTCTTTTAACTCATCTAAAAGGAAACGATAGGCAAAAACCATCATCGGACTCCCCAAAAACAAAATTACCACTTTTACGTCAAATTAACTCATTTCGAAAACCTAAAATCTAAAATGGCTGTGGAATCCAAACCGCTTGATATTTTTGGAATTACCTGGAAGCACTCCTATTGGTACTGGAAAATATCTCATTAATGCAACACCGTGGATTAAAACTGTTCGAACAGCTGCTGGCATGTAGTACCATGGATATTTCTCAAAAAGCATTTTTGCTGTTTCTATTCCATATTTCTGAAATGCTTCTGTATTTACCGCGTAGCCACATAATAGAGCTCGTAGTAAAATATTACAGCTTAATCATTGCTCTTATATGTTTCTCCGTAGGATCCCAACTGTCCTTATTTTTTACCAGACTCCTGACAATCGTCCGTTTGAAACAACTGCGACATGGAGGCACGTTTTTGATTGAGGCAATTTTGCTCTGAGTTTTATCCACGTAAACAACCTTAGTCTCCTGTGCCAGCTTCTCACAGCCAAGTTTCAGCACTTCTAAGGCTACCGTGACGATGAGAAGATGATAGCATATCCAGCAATCCTGCCCTTGCCGTAGCAATCCACAACAGAAAATACAACTAAGAGCATCTCACTGTCAGATATTTAGCGAAAGCGAAGCCCGTTACTCTAGTGGGGATCAAAAACTCTTCCTGTCTGCGTGTGTGTGTGTGCGCGCACTACTACTCCTGAACGGCTTGGCCGATCTGGCTGAGATTTCGCAGGGTCATTAGGTCTGTCCTTAGTTCGCCACACACCAAAATTCAGCCTTCTTACTCAATCCATTCAGTCATATTGATCAAAAAACACTTAAAAACGGTAGAAAAAGGACAACTTTTTAGGTACTTTAAACTTTTTGTCAAGTTTCATACAGTTTCCTGTGTTTTTGAGGGTGCTGATGACGAAATTAGAACCCATTTTGACCCCCGACCGACAGTTTCGTCCCATGGTCCCATTAGTGTAGATTTTGATGACCAAACGCTACTTTTTGGGGATCTCGCCCAGGCGCCGCAGGCCAAGGTAGGTGTATAAGCCAGGCGTGGATTGTCGAAACTGGCGCAGCACCGCGAAGACACGGTCTGGCGTACATCTACCTTGTAATATCAAAATAAGGAATTTCTGAAATATTAAATACTTTACTAAATATTTGCTAGTTGGTCTCATCATTTTACACAATGAATATCTTTAAAATAAAATAGTTTATCAAGTTTCAATGCAATGTCTTAAGAGGGCAATACACTGAAAATGGCCCAAAACTGAGTTGTGTGATTACTTCCATACGCGTTGTTGTGCGCTTTTCAAACTTTTCATGTGTCAAGGCCTTACAAAAAGAAGCATTTTAAGCCCAGAATGGCGTCGATCGGACGTCAGGAAACGGAGCAGCAACCAATCAAAATTTCGTCAAAAGTCAAACTGGCGGGCATCCCTTAGTCCGCAAAAATGAAGATATCTCAACCCCGTTCGCGCCAAAATGTAGGTAATTGAAGCAATTATCGCATGAACTAGGATAATGAACATCGAACAATCAAATGTACAAAATTTTACGAAAAAAACTGTTTTGAACATTTTTGCAAAATCCTCAATAAGTGTTTTTGGATGAAATTTTGTACTTTCGGTTGCTCGATGTTCATAATCCTAGTTCATGCGATAGCCGCTTCAATTACCTACATTTTAGCGCAAAGGGAGTTGAGATATCTTCATTTTTGCGGACTGAGGGATGCTCGCCAGTTCGACTTTTGACGAACATTTGATTGGGCGCTGCTCCGCTCCCTGACGTCCGATCGACGCCATTCTGGGCTTAAAATGCCTCTTTTTGTAAGGTCTTGACACATGAAAAGTTTGAATAACGCTCAACAACGCGTATGGGAGCAATCGCACAAGTCAATTTTTGGCCATTTTCAGTGTATTTCTGCCTTAAGGGGGGAGACTCGTCTTTAACACCATAATTTTAGCAAATTTCAGGCTTTTAGGAAAACTCTTTGCAATAAATTTGAAGGAAAGTGGGGTTTTCCAATCAAAAGCTGGTTCTTCAAGGTCCATTTTGAAGAAAAAAAAAAGTTTGACGCTAGGCCTCATATCCTAGAATATGTAATCTTTCTGCTAAACCTCCAAAATACGCCAAAAATTCACTGCGCGCATGATTTTTAGAGAGTGCGGCTCACAAATGTCTTCGTTCCTCCTTTCTAAGGACTCCTGGCACTCTAGATTGAACAAGGATAATAGATACATTTTTAGATGTTTCAAAAAAAAGTATTGAAATTTAGACATTTCATTAATTGTTTTCGGCCACTTCCGCTTGTCCGATTGAAGATATCCTAGTTCAGTGTGACGGCCTTATGGAGGTGAAACAGGGAAAATTATGAAGCCAAAGCAGTCAACATCATCATCATCAGCGCTGTTAGGCCTATGCAGACCTTTAGCGGTTCGGGTCAGCAAGGCACTCCGACCTCGCGCGGCCTCTCCGCAACCTCAGATGCGGTAGGATTTCTGCATAGTCGTAGTGCCCGCTGCCCTACTGGGGAGCATAGCATGGGGTCAGTCTGCGCTAGGCACAAGTACATAACACAGACATCACGCATCCGGGGGACTCGAACTGAGGCGCTACCTGCTTTTCTTATACCTGCGAGGCAGGGGCCGGTCAATAAATTGTCAGGGGAAGCAAGACGAACTGAGGCGCAGGGCGGGCAAAGGGGGAAGGCGTGCATGTGCATGCCCCGGCAGTCGAACTGAGGCGCGAGTCCCGTGGGATGCCTACCCGGAGGGCGCTTCGGAACGCACCTCGGCAGCAACGACACAGACGCGGAAATAGTACTGGCGCGCGAGTGGCCACGGTGCATCAAACCTCCCGACGGGTCCGGGGCAGCAGCCGCAGTGCTGAGTCAGTTTCGACAGCGTCGTCGAGCTCACGGATGCGGTTGTTTTGGGGCACCGCCCCCAGCAACATCTCCTCGCACCATCTCCTGTACAAAGTTCATCTGTAGGAGGTCTTCCACTTCTTCATCATCGGCGACCACCTCACCCGCGTCGGGGAGGGGTGTTAAGTTGGATCCGAACATAAGTAACAACATTCTTGCGTTATAGTAATTAAAAGTTTGGACCTTGGCCGGATCATTGCGGTCGAAGTTCCGGCACCCTCGCCGCACATGGATGGAGTAATGCGCCAGCGAGTTCAGTGCAGTGGCACAGAAGTTGCACCTGATGCGGTTGGGAGCCGCCTCATAGCGGACGGGGGCCACGACCGGCACCCAGAGGCCTTCACCGCCGTCGGGCAGGGACTCGCACGACGCGATCAATTCATACATTACTTTGTGAGTAGCCGGCACATTAATTGATCCAGGAAGCGGAAGAAGGGAATAACTTGACTTATCCCCAAATTGAGTTTTTATTTTATTATTGTGCCATAGAATGGTTTCCATCATTACACCAAATTATTTGACTGAATTCCAAGCAGTTTAGGAGAAAATCCACATGGAAAAAGGGTATAACTCAACTTAACCTCTTTTACAGTCTAAATTTCATTGGAAAATGGAGATAACTCAACAGAAGTCCCCATGAGTCCGTTTGACAAATTGACAAAAGGATATAACTCAACTTGTATTTTTGTGAATCTTGTGTAAAAAGAATCAACTCAACTTAACCCCCCCTTAATTTTAAATTTCAATTTGGAAAAAAGAGCTAAGTCCAAAAAATACACCAGAGTAACATACACTTTATGTAGACTATTGTTCCACTTGACTTGTCTCCAAATTCCACTTTGTTTAGGAAATATAAGGTGAGCTGACTCTGTTTTCCATTTCAACGGAAAGTGATAAGTCGCAGAAATCCTCTACGGAGTGACCTTATACTTTTGATTTCTTTCCAAAATTTTACTTATGCTTTTTGAAATTATTAACATCTGCAACATTCATTTGTTTTGTTTTAGTTTTCCCTGCTAACAGTTTTTTGTTTCTCCTGAAAAATGGCCAAAATTGAGTTATCCCCTTCTTCCGCTTCCTGGATCAATTACTTTGGTGCCTGGCAGGACGAAGGCCCTTTCCCTCCGATAAGCAACAAAGTCATTATTCAGTTGAGCCAAAACACCGCGACGTGGACGAAGTCTTGGAGCCATATTCAACACGTTCAAAGATATATATAACTGTACACGCGAAAAACTACAAGAGTATCGCAAAGATTTATAACTGTCCACGCGATAAACTAAGAGTATCTCAAAGATATATAACTACACGCGACAAACTACTGGAGTAAATCGCAGAGAGAGAGAGCGACTTCGGGGGTGATGGAGAGTAAATCAGTATCGCACCAAGCGACAAACTACTGGAGTAAATCGCAGAGAGAGTGAGAGACTTCCGGAGTGATGGAGAGCAAATCGCAAAAAGACCAAACAGGACCGGTACGATTCCAAGCAGTTAACGGTCTGGCTTAAACCGTGCGCGCAAGACCCGAAATACTGCAATTGAGTAGAATGGCTTCAAAGTTTGGACGGTCTAACCTATCCTGTGGAAAATAAATTACAAAATGTCGTCCTGTGGCCAAACGGTTTTGAATTTCGAAACCAACCAGCCACCCAATTCAAGGGTTCAACACAAAGAATTCAAATACTCATAAACGAAAACCTGAATTTTTGACGGAGAATGACGAGTCTCCCCCTTAATGAACAAGATGCAAATAAATATCTGCGTGTTGACTATGCACAAATTTAATTAACAAAGTCCACAACTTATTTAAGCATCTCCATAGAAAGGACATTTATGTAAGCCACTCACGCTCAGTAAGTTTCACTGAAAATGAAATCAGTTTGGGTTGAATACAAGAGTGCCCTCATGATCATTTTTAAGGAGTTTTAAATGAAGAGGCATGGGTTCACAAATTTTCTGTCTTTTGTTTTCTATCATATAGTATCCTTGAGCAAAACATGAGTTACTCTTACTCAGAACAACAAATGATTCAATAATAAAAACGGAACCATCATCTAGGCTTAAAAAAGAGAATTGTTCTGTTTAGGTGCTACTGAGTAGAATGTAAGAGTATACCATCTACTTTGCATCTAAAATAGAAAGTATGCGGTATGGAAACATCGAATTGAATTTGTGCTCTTTCAGTTGCAACGTTCAGTTGCACCCCTTTGGAAATCTGAAATATAGCACCATTACTGCTACTGACAAGGTTTTTAATTCCAGCTTTTTCAGCTTCATACATAAATGCAGAATGACCAAATTAGTGGGGGTAACAGAGCAAAAACACGTTGCAAATTAGGTTACAAGCAAGCCACTTTGCACACGTCTTCTACTGACCCAAATGGTCGATTTGGCCCGAAGCACACGTCAAAATTTCCCTTAGGACTCAAATGCGGGAGCGTTAAAGGTTAAAAGTGTTCAAAATTTTCGAAGTTTCAATTTTGACAGTTAAAATCTTGCGACGAGTGGTTTCCGCATAATTTGAGGTCGGGGAATTCATTGGCGATGTCAGAACAACGATGAGGTCACCGGAAGTACCGGAAATGGCCGCCATTTTGGATAATGGCGGCCAAATTCTTCGGATTTCGAACGGCTCCGCCACCAGTCGAGTTGGGTGTCGTTCCGATAGTTTCGGGGGTCTCTAAAGGGCCCCTGTGATGTCAAATTGAGAGTATGTAGCAGAGAAATAAAGAAAAACAGTTCCTCAGCTGTGAAAAAAAAACCTAAACGATGCATGCTTTCCAGGATAAAGTGAAGCAAACGCAGTTTCTCTGCTTTGGTAAATTGAACATGTTTGATGCGCTGAAATGACGTCTGTTTAAATGTAAATATACTCGCATTTTAGGTCCAAAATTACTTTGTAACTGTCATATCTCGATCTCAAAATCTTGAAGTATGTGAAGAAATCAAGATAGCAAACTACGTCAAGAAGAACCCAGTACGAAAAGTGGTGCTTGTCACAATTCGGGATGATGATCTTCGAAGGACAGTTCCATGGGCATAAAGCAAAATTTGGGTTTTGCTTAAAAAAGTACCTTCACTGAGATTCCCAACGCTATGAATATAGCAGTACGGTGCAATGCACTGAGATACGCACCATACCTGCAATGCCTCAGTCATAGTGCACCTTACGTGCAATGCGTCCTGAAAATGCCCTATGCTAATGCATGGGAATGGGGAGGCATTGCACTTCGTGTGCAATGCTTTTGCATTGTACCGATTGACGCTATACTCGTGGCGTTCGCGTTCTCAGTGTTAAATCTGAAACCAGATAGCCTCCCTCGAATAGGCATCATAACGTTATTGTTAGCAACATTACAACACGTTGAAACGAATGTGACAAGATGTCACGTTCCTTTGAGCATCGTATCACATTCGTTACTACGTGAGTGAGCTAATCTGTGGCTGATTTGCGTTTGAACGAATCCGACACAATGCTCAAAGGAACGTGACACTTTGTCACATTCATTTCAACTTGATGCCACGTTCCTGAAATGAGTGTGTATAATCATCAGGTCTAAAGCCAAGAAGTTCTGGCAAGAAATGTAGATTGCAAATTCTGCAAAGTACGCACTGATTTTCTATGTGTAATTATGAACTAATTTAAAAAGCAACAACATTTTTATTGCATAAGTAGTGCCATAAAAAGTTATTGCTTTAAAAGTGCAACAATTTGTACTGCATTAGCGCATTTATCGCTTTATCAGCGTAGTAATCATTTAATCGCACCAAAAAAATGCGCAAACTGGGCCCAGACCGGCCAAAACCTAACTGACTTATTGCATTTTTAATGTGATAATTTTTTTTTGCTGCCAAAGATGCGATAATTTGGAGGAATCACGTTAGCATTTTTCGCAGCAAATTGGAAAACTTTCTTTCTTCACTAAAAAAATAGGAGGTAAACATCCGTGCAGCATCGTGCACTGCTTGATAGTTTACGGGGCGGGAAATTGATCATTGGCCTACACCGGCCTTTTTCCCGAGATATGAGGGCGGACCTCAGCAAACAGGCAATGGGAAATCATTTGGTGCACGTTGCAGGATATCTGAAACGCTTTGCGGGCATTTTTAGATAGGGGCGATTGCCAGGGATGTGCAACAGGAATCTCTGCATTTCTGCTGCTGGCCTTTCACGCTGCTATGTTCCAGTCTGCTGAACTTCCCGGGGAGAATACCACAAAAATAGGAGGTTGAAATTTGGTATTTTGTTACCCGCTTGGCAGTTTCTAAAGATTTTTTCTGCGGGAAAAAACAGTTTGAAGTGTTTTAAACATTTTTTGGGAATGCATAAACCGCAAGATCCTTTTGTGCTTGGTCCATACGATTGTATGAATCTCGAAGAACAAAACCCATAAGAGTAAGTGTGCCTACCTAGTCCAGTATACGTCTGTCTGCGCTTCAAGACGGGAGTACATCTCTACACAGTTCATCGACAAGGAGTGTTCTTAGACGCACGGCATAAACACCGTTTCCTTATCAAATTAACTCTATAAAACTGCTTCTCAGAGCACACGTCTCTGAATTTAATTGTCAAGTATACATTCCGTCAAGATTCACTGCTTACAATAACGTTATGATGCCTAATCGAGGCAAGTTACGGCTATCTGGTTTCAGATGTAAGGTCCTTTTTGAAGCGAAGCTAATTTTTTGCTTCATGCCCATGGAACTGTCCTTCGAAGATCATCGGCACAGAAGTGTGCCAAGCACGCAATAGAACTTGCAGGGTCATTGTCCTTCACTCACTTCTCGTATTGGGTTCTTCTTGACGTAGTTTGCTATCTTGATTTCTTCACATACTTTCAAGATTTTGAGATCGAGAGACGACAGTTACAAAGTAATTTTGGACCTAAAATGCGAGTATACTTACATTTAAACAGACGTCATTTCAGCGCATCAAACATGTTCAATTTACCAAAGCAGAGAAACTGCGTTTGCTTCACTTTATCCTGGAAAGCACTGCATCGTTCAGGTTTATTTTTCACAGCTGAGGAACTGTTTTTCTTTATTTCTCTGCTACATACTCTCAATTTGACATCACAGTGGCCTTCAGAGACCCCTGAAACTATCGGAACGACACCCAACTCGACTGGTGGCGGAGCCGTTCGAAATCCGAAGAATTTGGCCGCCATTATCCAAAATGGCGGCCATTTCCGATACTTCCGGTGACCTCATCGTTGTTCTGACATCGCCAATGAATTCCCCGGCCTCAAATTATGCGGAAACCACTCGTCGCAAGATTTTAACTGTCAAAATTGAAACTTCGAAAATTTTGAACACTTTTAACCTTTAACGCTCCCGCATTTGAGTCCTAAGGGAAATTTTGACGTGTGCTTCGGGCCAAATCGACCATTTGGGTCAATAGAAGACGTGTGCAAAGTGGCTTGCTTGTAACCCAATTTGCAACGTTCTATGGGATTTTTCTGTTTCATTACCCCCACTAAATGGCGGGCCAATATCTTCCACACTTTTACTAAGATGGGTCAGTAAATGAATACTGAAGGTTACATGTTCACTGCCGTACAGATTGTCAATTTCAGACACAACTTGATCAAGCTGCGATCAGCATATGCCACATCACTTTTAGACCCGGAGTTTTGCATTATGAGAGCAAGTCCAGATGGAAGTTGGCACCAATGATTAAAATACTTGGTTGGCAACAGGTTCTTCAAACAGGGTATATTGTACGTCATAATCCAGTGATACCATTCATGTCCTCGATAATCTGATCTCTCAGTTA
Organism: Thrips palmi; assembly: GCF_012932325.1. Lineage (NCBI taxonomy): Eukaryota > Metazoa > Arthropoda > Insecta > Thysanoptera > Thripidae > Thrips > Thrips palmi. The sequence goes on along the minus strand of NW_023144628.1, from coordinate 14,506,379 downwards.
AGAAGCGAGGAAATCTTGAAATGTCCGAAGTAGGAGTAATGCTCAGAAGTCTTCTGTCAGCTTCAGCCTCTTTTTCATAAATATTGAAGTACTTTTTCTTAAACCTTTAAGAAAACCACAACCATGTGAAGCGTTTGGCTACGTTAACAAGGCAGTGAAATGAGTCAGGATCAAGCTGAGTAATAATATCAAAATTAGGAATTTGAGAAAGTATGGAGAAACCTTTTACGCCTCTTATTTTGGATCGAGGTGATGCTTCTGCCCGCCGGTGCATATTGCATGGTTTTTTCACGAGTTCTAAGAAGGTTACTTCTATCCTCAGTTGAATAAGATCTGATGTGACCTCTGCCAAAGGCAATCTGAATCCAGGATGATAACAAAGGCCACATCCATAAACACCATTGAATTAACTGCAATGACGCCGAAGAGGCCGAGCCAATGAGTCGCTAATACACACAGCAACTTAGAACTTTTGAGTAAATACCTGCCCATGCTTCTTGAACTGAACACCATTTGCTTGGAGTTTCTTGCACTCTTCAACGAAGGGTTTCAAATACTCATTACAGTTAGGTTTCTTTCTTGGTTGGGAATTCCCAACCATACGCCTGCCATCGTAAGGTACTTCCTTCGAAGATGAAGTGGAATTTCATTAAGAGAAACGAGGACAGGGCACGCTGCAGTTGACCACAAAGAACTACTCCAAGAAGTATGGCTAGTATAAAACAAAAATGTATGCGTGGCTAATTGATGGAGTAGCAAAAAAATCTTCGACACTTGTTGCAAGAGTTGGGTGACCAGAAGAGGCGCATACATACATCGGTCCATGTTACATGAACCACTCACTTAGGGGTTCATAAACACAGACCTTTAGGACATGCCTAAAATAACATGTAAATTATATTTACCAAATTTATCCATTTTGGTACAAATTTTCACCCACACCTCACCTTTAAATTTGGCTACAAGTTCATCGATTTTAAACAAAAACAGGTTTTTTTCTTTTTTTGTTAGTGATCCACGACTTTTTGTGTGTCGGGGCTAGAAAGCGTGTTTTGGTGATAGTGATGTTCAGTGTGTCGGCGTGACTTCGTGTCCTTTCGAGGCAACATAATGTCAGTTTCTCCGAAATGAAATGATCACTTTCTTCGGAAAAGCGGGTTGACCGGCTGAAAAATTGTATTGCGGATAAGGGAAGCGTTGGCAGAGAAAGAGGTGAAAGAGGAAGCGTTGGCACAGAAAAAAAAAGTTCCGCCAAGGCAAGCTTAGCAAAGCGGTCTTGCCGTGGCCCGGCAGGCGAGGCGGGGCAGAGAGGGGGCAAGGAGGGAGGGGGTGGCTGTGAGGAGTGGGGACTGGCGCGGCAAGGCGGCGTGGCGGCGCAGGACGACGACGGACGACGGAACCAACACGACCATGCAGTCCCCTCCGAGCGCGCTGAATGGATGGTTGGATGGGATGAGATGAGTGGAATCGGATGCAGAGCTAGAAGCGGTAGCAAGACCACGTCCGTGAATTTAGCTAAAAAATTTTAGCTAAAAAAGGGTCAGCTTTTTCTATCCGACTATGTACTATGTGATCATTAAAAACGGCCTAAAAACGGCCTCTGGTCGTCACATCTCTGACACAAAGCACCAAGTGCGATCCCAACAGCATCACCACACAAAAAAGGTCGCACAATTTAAAGGACGTAAAGGAGGTCGATTCCTTTACGGCGCAATAATTCACACCTTGCAACTTTCGTCCTATCGCGTTTATTTCTAATATTTGGCAGGCAAGAAGTACTCCCAGTGTAGAAGACACTGTCAAAAGACCAGAAATAAAACCACGAATTTGGCCGAGCTACAGGCATCTCAAATTGGACGGTTGCCTTCCGGAGCGCCATGTTCAAACCCTTGCAACTTTCGTCCTATTGCGGTTTTATTTCTAATATTTGGCAGGCAAGAAGTACTCCCAGTGTAGAACACACTGTCAAAAGACCAGAAATAAAACCACGAATTTGGCCGAGCTACAGGCATCTCAAATTGGACGGTTGCCCTTTCCCGGGGCGCCATGTTCAAACCTTGCAACTTTCGTCCTATGCGGTTTTATTTCAAAATTTTGGGAGGCAAGAAGAAATCCCGTGTAGAACACACTGTCAAAAAACCAGAAAAAAACCACGAATTTTGGGCCCAGCTACAGGCATCTCAAATTTGGGCGGTTGCCTTCCGGAGCGCCATGTTCAAATCCTTTCAACTTTCGTCCTATCGCGGTTTTATTTCTAAAATTTGGCAGGCAA
>NW_023144628.1:14450351-14503607 GCF_012932325.1 Thrips palmi | reverse complement strand
TTGGGGAAGCGTTTGTAATGTTTGGGGAAGCGATTGTAGATGATTTGCGCGTTTGGGAAACGATTGAAAAATATTGTAGTGAGTGGAATGATTGGAATGATTGGATTTGATTGGATTTGATTGGAAGTGATTGGAATTGTGATTGTTTTTTGGGGTGTACAGTGATTGGAGGGAGTGACGGACCCCTCGCACAGTGTTTACTGTGAACCAGATCACAGTGAACACCGTGAACAAGATCACGGTGAGTCGCGTGAGCAGATCACAGTAAACGCTGTGAATTAACCTACAGTGAAAACTGGTAATAAATTAACGGCGTTGACAGGACATTTTTGGTAGAGTGAATTTCGAACGTTTCTTTAAATTGATCACCCCTGCAATATAGGCAGTCATTTACTCGCATCGTCCAAGTTGTTTCTAGGGGTTCTCGCATCATGAGAAGTCGATTGGCGCACAGAGCAAGACGATAGGACGCCCAGAGTGGTGTCAAACTGGCCCTATAATGTGAAAAAAGGCACAAATTCTGAACGTTTCTTTAAATTGATCGCCCCTGGAAAATAGGCAGTCGTTTACTCGCATAGTCTAAGGTGTTTCTAGGGGTCCTCTCGGTGTGGGGAATCGATTGGCGCATAAGAGAAGACGATCCGACGGCGGGAAAGGTGTCAAATCGGCCTTAAAGATGAAAATCCGGCATTTTCCCCCTATTTTTTTGCAGTTTTTGGCCCCGTGAAAGTAGGCTATGTGCAAATTCGGTATGCAGTATTTCTTAACTTATTCTAGGCATCAATACAAACAATTCGGCGTTCCGCTTTTCTCTTCACGATCAAAACTCGAATTACAGCACCAGATAGTATTATTCACTTAAATTCATTATTTTTCTAAAAACTTTGAGCGCGTTGAGCGGCCCCTAAAAATGCTCCAAAAATATCGAAAAAACGCGGAAAAATCTTTTTTTGGGCCGAACTTTAAGATTCCGTACGGCGCTCCTCGATTTTGAAACTTTTTTTTTGCGTGGGCCACCCTAGCGTAGATCCAGCCGCCAGCCCAGACGCGCGGCAGCGATACCCCGCGCCAGCAGCGCGCCGCGCCTCCACTGTAGCGCGCCGCGGGCGATCGCGCGACCCGATCGTGTGCGATCGAGACCGTCGGGAGCCGAAGCGGTCCGCCGGGCTGACCCCGAAGCTGAACCCGAAGGGGGCCCCGAAGTCCTCCGCCGGGCCCTCGGCCCGCGACCCCGAGACCTCCGCGACTCCGAGCGGTCCGGTCACTCTGAGTCAGGGGGTGGCAACAGCCTAGTGCGCGCGCGAAGCTATGCGCGCCGCTCGGGCCGGCAAGGAGCGGACGGGCGGCTGGGCCGCGCGGCCGAACCAAATTAAACAGAACTTTGTCAAAACTGCATCGAACTGAGTAAACGAGGTCATTTTTGGCCCGTCCCGTTTATTTTTTGTAAAAAAATGACGGAGGGACGGGCATATAGTATGATGCATGCTGTGCGTCCGTTCGTTCGTTCGTCCGTTCGTTCGTCCGAGGACTTCCCGTGGTCCGATCTTGACCAAATTTGGTATGCAGCCTCCTTGGGTGACCCTAAGAACCGCCCGGTGGCAGCAAATCCGATCCGAGCCCCGGGGGCGCTGCTGCAGGTGCATCATGGTCTACATGGGGTCCAGGAGGATCTCGGCAACGGATGCAGCTAGGAGGGCATGTAGGGGTATTTTTGGAATCGGGCTACATTTTGGTGTGTGGCGAGCCACGGACATACCTAATGACCCTGCAAAATCTCAGCCAGATCGGCCGAGCCGTTCAGGAGGAGTAGTGCACCACACACACGCACGAGACAGACAGACAGACAAACAGACAGACAAAACTTTTCAACCCCACTGGAGTAACGGGCTTCGCTATCGCTCAGCCAAAAACGAAAAGGCCCGAAGCGCTGCAAAACCGCCAAAACAGTTCAAGTATTTTGTGGAGCTTAATGTGTGAAAGCTATTTCTCAGATTGTAAATCCAACCACACCACCTTGTAGGCCAGTCAATTCTACAGCTCCATTGTAAGTTTCATCGCAATCGGAGACCAAGAATAAAGACAGCTATAATAATTGTAAATCCCATCAGTTTGGTTGATTGGTCGAGCAGGCGCAAGTATGAGAAATCGCTGCGGCAGATTTTTGCAGCTAACTTTAAAATATATTCTGCCGCCTTCACTCTTGGTCTCCGATTGCGATGAAAACTTACAATGGAGCTGTAGAATTGACTGGCCTACAAGGTGGTGTGGTTGGATTTACAATCTGAGAAATAGTTTTCACACATTAAGCTCCCCAAAATACTTGAACTGTTTTGGCGGTTTTGCAGCGCTTCGGGCCTTTTTGTTTTATTTAGAAGTTTGACCCCCTTTTGCAAATCCAACACAGCAGGGTGATAGAGAATTGAAGTCTGGGTTGCTTAGTGAGGTTGACAATGCTGAGAAACCTATTTCAAACTGGCTTTTAACCTCCAAAGTTGCAAAAAACAATTTGGACCAAAAAGGAAATTAGTTTTGGATCGGCATTTCTGCTACAGACGTCGTATTGGCGTTCCAAGTGTACCACGCAACCCGGAAAATAGTGGCCAACAACCGGCTCGCTGTATGTAGGACCTAAAACGAACGGAAATAGCTTTTTTAGTGAAAGGGAACTTCAAGTTGGCTGTCTGGTGCCGTAAATTTTGGGTTTTTAAATTGATTTTAGAAAATGTTTCACATATCCAAAAGTCCATTCCATTGTCACTCACGGATAGGAAATTTTGCGTAGAATCTAAAAATGACCTCGTTTACTCAGTTCGATGCAGTTTTGACAAAGTTCTGTTCGATTTGGTTCGGCCGCGCGGCCCAGCCGCCCGTCCGCTCCTTGCCGGCCCGAGCGGCGCGCATAGCTTCACGCGCGCACTAGGCTGTTGCCACCCCCTGTCCGAGTCCAGCGGTAGCAGCGACAGGTTGTCCTCTCTGCCTCACTCGTCCCGCGTCGCGTCGCTCTGACCGACGCCGTACTTGCGATTGTACCAGTCTTATGTGTTGTCTGTACTTGAATAAACCCTGAGTTTATTAGCCATACCTCCTACTCTCTCTTCGGTTCTCCTCCCTAAACCCGCACCCTCACAATATGAACCCATGTGAATGGGTACGGAAAAAAGTACGTTAGTTCCGTAGTTGGCAAGTACGGACGGTCTAGTCAAATTATTGACGACATGTTCCGTACTTTTTGGCCCGCCCTTCTATTCAAAAAATAGGGGGAGGGCCTATGCATTTGCCTTTGTGTCTGTGTTGTTGTTGTTGTTGGCGTCTGTGTACAAGGAAGGAGTTGAGCTAGAGTAACCAGATTTGAAGGGTACTTCAGGAGTACCGTCCAAACAAATAATCCGGTGGTGCAAATCCCGTCCGGGTCGCACAAGGGCTGCTGCAGGTGCATCATGGTTTACATGAGCGGGAGGGGGATTTCCGCCATTATTGGTGCTAGCAGGGCACATAGGGGTATTTTTGGAATCGGGGCGACGAAACAAGATGAATGGACCTGGTCCCGACCCCATCGGCCGCTTTTACAAGTTGGCCAGATCAGGATCTTCAAAAAAGGGGGTCGACCGACTAAAAAAATTTATTGCAGATTTCGATTTGGGCTCAGCAAGACCTTTTCAACGAGGGGTCGGAAAGGGGTCCAGGAGCCGACTTCGTCTATTAGTCACATCAGGATCTTGAAAAAAGGGGCCGACCGACTGAAAATTTTACTTAAGTTTTCGATAGGTCTTGGCAAGACCTCTCAACGAGGGGTCGGAAGGGGAATCCAGGAGCCCGCCTTCAAGAGTTACAGGAAAAAGTGCGACGGACTCGTTTTGCGCTCCTGCTGGGCCTCTATTGCAAGGAGTTGCAGTAGCATGGCAAATATGGGTATTTTCGGAATGAGGGCGGAGAGACAAATGAAATGGGCATATTCTAAGGACAGTTGGAGTAAAAAGTGTAAGGACTTTTGCATATTGTGAATAGAAGGGCGGGCCTAAGTCACGATGGTACATCGATAACTTTGCTTTACCCGCTCACGGGGTGTGTGATGCGAGCGGGCCGAAGGCCCGGGCCTTCGACTGGCCAAGTTGGGTCTGATGCGAGGGCCGAAGGCCCGAGGAAAGGCCGCCGGCAGGCCAAGCTGGGCGGCCCCCTGTCGAACCGAGTTGCCGGCGCAGCGAAGCGGAGCTGGCAACTCGGTTCGACGGAAGGGCGGGCCCCAGCTTGTTTCTCCCCGTGTCGCCGTGCCGACCTTACTCACCCAGCGCGCAGGGCGGTGCGAGGGCGGCGAGGCCCCAGAGGACGCACAGGGCCCGGAGGCCGCGGCGCGTGGGGATCGATGCGCACTTGGCGGAGGGCATGTCTACACTGGATGCGACGGGCACGGCCGAGCTCAGCAGGCCCATCTCGAGCGCTGCTTTCGTCGGTGTCCCTCTCTCTCTCCCCGACGGGCAGCCGCACGAGTGCGAGAGAGATGGAGCGAGTCGGCGACGCTACCGCCGCATCACCCTCTGCGACAGCAGCAATCAGCTCGGCTCGCATTTCACCACTATCTTCGAACTGATTCTGAGTCGTTTTCGGCGTTCTCTCTCGCACCTATGCGGAGCACCCCGTGAGTGCGAAGGGCACACAGCGACGACAACGACTCTCGGAGTCAGTCGGCTGAGACCTCTGCATAGCTGGGGTGGCCCACAAAAAGGCAGACTGCGTCGATAAAGGCGTTGTTTTGGGTAACCGACCGCTTTCGGTTGGCCGTTGCCCTCTCGGTACACTTCGTTGACACCTCCATGGGAGACGGTGCCAGCTGCGCGGGGCCGGGGAAAACTCGACTATTTTTTGGGGGCGGGGGAAACTAGGCTAACTTCGCGGGGCCTGGGAAGACTGGGCTAACTCCACGGGGCCGGGGAAGACTGGGCTAACTTCACTGCCCTTGTAGAACAAATGTGTTCCGAAATCTGGCTAGGACGGTTCCAGAATCTTCCTTTCGCCTCGGACAGTTCCTTTTTACCTTCGGACTTGGCCGTAGTGAGTCCGAGTCCGAAGCGGACAGTTCCGGCCTTGGCCGCAGGGCGGCTTTGCGTCTCGGACTGTCCGGCAGAGTCCGATCGGCAGCGATCCGGAGTGTCCCTGCCGATGCATTCGCGGAAAGGCCCGCCGGCCGGGCTGGCAAGAGGAGCTCTGTGATTGGTCGCCGAGGAGGGGAGCGTTAATCCTTCGGCAACTCGGAAAGTTTTGGCCGCCTCGGCACGCCAAACGTCAGTCTCCAGCCGTCCTCCAAGGTGCACGCATCGCGTTTGGCCTGCGGCGCTCTGTCCTCTCGCTCCGCGCGCTGCGCTGAGTGCATGTTGGTTCCATGCGCTGCAGCCGCGCGCTGCGAACGAGGCAGTTTGACGGAAAATGTGGTTCAGTGGGATGTGTTCGCTGCTGGTCGGAACGCCAGTGACTCCGCGCTTGCTGTAAGCATCTCCACACTTAAGGGACGGGCCGTGAGAGGGTGAGAGGTGTGTTATTTTATTCGCCTCTCCCCGTTCACACTCGTCCCCAAAGTGCCGTCATCGGATATTAGATCGCACTGCTGGTTCAATACTTGTGATACGTGAACTTGGTTACGTTTCTTTTCCCGTGACGAACTTTATCTCGGAACCGCTTCCTTTAGAAAAACTTCAACCAAGTGTGCACGACGTTGTTAGAATGTCAGTTGTTACAACGTTCGGATTTATTGTGAGTAGCAGGAGATCAGTTTCCCAAACAAAGTTTTAGAACACAGGCCTATCTGTTATTTGTTGTTACAGTAATTAGTGTCCTTCATATGTGTAGCTGGTCAGGAAACTTATGTTTTGCTTATCTCAAACCAACCCAAACCTTGGTTAACAACCAAATTTTAAATACACTGTCAGCGCGCTTCAGAGCTTCTGCACAAGGAAGATGAGGTGAGGAGGGGACGGGGAAGGAGAGGGAGGGGGAAGGGGAGTGCTGGGGGGTGAGGGGGGGGGACGGGGGCAGGCTGTATTCGGGGGAGGGGGGGGGCTAGATCCTGTTCGGACAGTCCGAAATACTACCGCACGATTGTCACGGACAGTCCGAAATCACGCGGATTTTCAATATTTCGACCCGATTCTGGAACTGTCCCATGCAGCTTTCCGGACTGTCCGCCATCCACATTACGGACTGTCCGCTACGGCCGGTTTTCGGACTCAATCTTTTTTACAAGGGTGTTAAAAATGGTTGTATAGAAACAATCAGATGAGTGAAAATTTAGTCGTTCCAAAACAAAGAATTTTTGTCATGAACCAAAGCGAAAGAAATGTCGTTGAATCTTTAAGCGACAATTTGTCGTTGAAGAACAAAATTCTTGTTATCATTCTTAACGATACTGTTTGTATGGAAACAAGCTCTTCTGCAATTATCTACTCAATTAAAGCATATTATGAATAATCATCTATTGGTCTTCGTTAGTCATAGCAACATTGCTATTATTTAAAAAAGAACTAGGCAAAATAAATTTAGCGACAAAAGTACTCCATGAATACTTGTCCCAGACATTACAAAATCTTGTTTGACTTACAAGACTTGTCGTTGACCAACCACATTTGTTGTTGGTCAACGACTTGTATTTGAAAGTAGACTGCTAATGTGTTATTACAAGTTAGTCGTTGTAAAATTATCCTTTAGTTCCAGTACGAGTTTGGTTTAACAAGCTATTCGTTCCACAACAAATCTTGTCGCTAAAAAAATTAGCGATAAATGTGTCGCTTAGTTACGACAAAATTTTTGTCAGTGTTCGGTGGGCCGGGGAAGACTGGATTAACTTCGCGGGGCCGGGGAAGCTTACTTCCCCTCTCGCCTCCTCCCCCTCCCTTCTCTTCCCTCCCAACCCGAGACAGCACCTACCCAACCCCAGGTCACTCCTGAACTGGGCCAAGTGACTGCACTCAAGATTAATTAATTAATGGAGGGGACGGGGACAGATGATTGGCTGCGCAGTTTGCTGCCAACACAACGCGCTAAAAAATTGTCACTTTAAGATGCCTATTTATTTGAAAAGGAAGTCGTTTATACAATTTCTAAAATTATCAAAACATTGACAATACATGTTTTTATCGTCTTGTATAATTACGCGTATTTTGAACGTTAGTACGCTTTGGGAGAATTTTTGTGGAATCTCAGGTTTAGGTTGTTGCTTTTAGCGTAAACAAACTGATTTGCTTGCTATGTTATGGTGATGTGATGTATTTTGACTGCGATTTCTTCGCCTGTTTCGTCAATCTGTCTCAAGCCTCGTTCCAATTCTGATTGGCTGAGCGATAGCAAAGCCCGTTACTCAGGTGGGGTTGAAAAGTTTTTCCTGTCTGCGTGTGTGCGTGCGTGCGTGTCCGCACTACTCCTCCTGAACGGCTCGGCCGATCTCTGTGAGATTTTGCACACTGTTTGGGTATGTCCTTGGCTCGGCACACGCGAAATTTCACCATCCTAGCTCAACTGGTTCAGTTTTTATAGCCAAAATGCAGATAAAAAACGGCGAAAAATCGAGTTTTCCATAGGCAGATCTCTTGTGTCTTAAAAAAAGGGGGCCTGGGGGGCGGAGCCCCCCAGCCCCAACAAGTTAAAAAGTTCCAAGGGTCAAGATCGTGTTATTTGAAGATGAAGCAAGTCTATCTAGAATGAAGGGGGGTCCAGCCCCCCAGAAAGAAACAAGTTAGAAGTAACCGACGACAGACAAGCCATTGCCTGCCGAAGGCAGGCTAGCGCCGCAGGCCAAGGTAGGTACGCCAGGCGCGGATTGTAGGAACAGGCAGCGAGACATCGCGAAGCCTGTTACGACAAGACGCGGTCTGGCGTAATCCTACCTTGTATTGTACGTGAACTTTTTGTTTTGTTTTCTAGTGTATTTTCTGGTTGTCATAATGCTTTCATGAATAGTTTCTTTAAGGCCAGGGACAGGTGAAAAAATGATCTCAGAAACTGCTGGTCCAAAACTTCTTATTTTCTGTCAAAATCTTACTCTTGATGATAAACTATTTCACCCAAAATCCCATCCCATAATATCAAGCGGTTCCTAAGATACAAAATTTTTTGTAATTTTTTAAGTGTTTGTTAAAAAATTCCTGTGCGTTTCCCATTTTGGGTTATTGACCTGACCGACATATTTTTTTGTTCGTCTAAGTCCAAAGAACAAACGCAAGTGACAGATTTTAGTTTCCGGCACTGATAGCAAAATACCAACTTTTCAATTTTGATATTTTTCAAAAACCAAAGATTTTCCCTTTTTTTGTAAAAACCGATATCCAAAACCATACTTCTGGGTGGAATATACAAAAACTGTCACTTGCGTTTCCTCGCAATAACCTACTGAGTCAGTGGAAAAAATATCATTGACGACACTTCAAACTGTATGCGCACAGGACCATTCAAATGTTAAAAAAATGTCTTCGGAGAAAAGGGCGTTTAAAGTTTGGTGACAGATTTTAATGGATTTTCAGCCAAAAAAATCTCCTTGCGCATACTATTTTGTCGTAAAAGGTTGACCTGGATATTTTTCACTTCTTCGATTCATTTTTAAAAGATCCCAGCATGCACAACTGAAAATGTCCATTACATTATCATTGGCAAGCTTCTAAAGCATGCATTTCACTTAAATTGATCAACAATGTACAAAATAGACAAGTTTTAGTGACTTCTTAGATGAAAAAAGCATGTGATTACTAATATAATGGAAATTTTGAACTAGGCATGCTGGAATCTTTTTAAGATGAATCGAAGAAGTGCAAAATGTGAAGATAAGCCTTTTACGTCAAAATAGTATGCGCAAGAGGATTGTTCAAGATACGGCTAAATAAAGCCAAAACAGTCCAAAAAAGACAATTCGACTGGGTTCAAGACCTAGCATATGCCTTCAAAAATCAAATCTTAGTCTCTTTGAAGTATGATTTCATATTCCCAACAAATTATGACAGTGGGGTTCATTTTGAAAATGGCAAGATTTTCGCTAGACCCCCCCCCTCCCCCCTTGATGGCAAAACGGACAATTTTACTAAAGTGTCGTAAATGCAGGAGTGTGCGAAAAGATGTATTTTAAGCACTTCCAGGTCCCGGATAGTCGAAGTCCCGACAGATCCTGAAAGAGGAAGGTCCAAAGGACCATTTTCCACCCAGAACTCATTTCATTCAATTTCACCAAACTTCTTCATTTTTTCACCTGTCCCTGGCCTTAATCGTACGTTTTTTCTTGCAGACGAGTATCTCGTATAGATACTTATTTTTGGTTTCGATTTTGAACCAAGTCTATAGGTAATGGAGGGATTCCATTAACTCTATTTAATGAAATGCGATTTTTTTGCCTGTTTTGTGCACTTCTGGACTTCATTGAGGAATGGGAAAGGGGCACGATGCAGACGGCATTGCGGCGCTTGGAGAACTTACGAAAGCCCGGTGTCCGAGTCATCAGCCATGACCGTGTCCACAGGCATTTGGCCGAACTGAGGGAAATGGTTGACGACGCCATTTTTGACCTGATTATCCTGTGCATCTCTAGAATCTTGGCTGAGGCCTTAGTGATCATCGGAACAGAGGACGTCTTTCTGGCGAGGCGTTACAAAGACATGAAGCGAGTCTTTGAAGAATACCTTTCGTGAGTACACACATTGTGCCATATTTATTTGTCTGTGGACTAGAGAGAATGGAAAATACTAATTAATGTATATTGCATTTTTTTCTTCTTCATAGTGAGTCGAATCCTTACAAACACCTCCTCGAGTCCTTTCTCCCGGAGGATCCCGAGAACGCCGACGGTTACGTTGAAGGCCAAGCCGGAGACACCTCCGACGAGGAAGGCGGCGAAGCGACGCCGAAGGGGAACGCTTCTGACGACGATGATGTTGATTCCGGCTCCGGGTCTGAAGAGGAAGAAGAACAAGAAGAAGATAGTGAAGACGAAGACGACGAGGAGGACGGAGAGGAAGAAGATGGTTAAACTCTAGTTGTGAATATGACATGTTTGAGTGATCTCCATTGAGAGGCTTGATATTTTCTTCTAAGGCGAGTTACTAGTTATGAATATTATATGTTTGAGTGATCTCCTTTGAAAGACTTGATATTTTCTTACAAGGCGAGTTACTAGTTATGAATATTTCATGTTTGAGTGATCTCCATTGAAAGACTTGATTTTTTCTTATAAGGCGAGTTACTAGTTAGGTTAGGTTAGGTCTTGCCATCGCCACCCCACCCTCCCATACTGATTTTTCTTTTCATTGATATAATTTTGAGCCACGAATAAATTATCAATCGAATACATAGGTTACTTTTCTCAGAACGATCGTTTTTCAAATCCTCTGCATTTTCACTGGTGTCCCCCTTAAAGATGATCTTTCTTTGAACACTCATCCTGAAATTTAAAAAGAAAGAGCTTTATCTTTATATACCTGCTGGTACTTTTCACCTTGTTTCATCCCAAATTACTCCCTCCTCCTGAGTCAGAAACAAAACAATTTCGCAACAGTACTCATGTAAAGTTTCGTTTTTCAATAAAATTAATAGTGTTTTATAACAGGTTAAATATGCCATGATACCTGTGTTAAAACATAATCAATTTTGTAGAGAAATGAAACTTCACATGAATACTGTTGTGAAATTGTTTTGTTTCGGACTCAGGAGGAGGGAGTTATTTGGGATGAAACAAGGTGAAAAGTAATACCAGCCAGGTATTAAAAGATGAAGCTCTTTCTATTAAAATTTCAGGATGAGTGTTCAAAGAAGTGATGAGTAGAATAACTTTCATCATTGGAGAAAAAGACAAGGCTATTCTGAGATTTTAAAAAAGCACTTGGATGGTGTCTGAGGCCTTGCAACAGGTTCCTATTCCACTTGAGATGTTATTGGTCTTTGCCATTCTGTTTCAAATTGAATCATTGAATTGTTTTCAGGTTGTCAATGATGAAGCAGTGCAGTGTGGAGTGCTGCACTGTGACAGCGCTGAGTCAAGCGTCATGCCCAGAGGGACTATTCCGCTTCCCACTGAACTTGGAGAAGTAAGTGAAAAAAAAGAAATCATGGAAATTTGTTCCACTTGTCCAACAGGATAGCTCTGAGTAATCCAGATCCAAGCTAGCCACAGTTGGTGGTCACCTCCAAAACCATTCATTTCTTCTAAAGAAGTGTGAGTGTATTATTCGGGTAGCCAGTAGAACTTCAGATAGAGGTGGGAGACTGCCTTTGTGGGATAATTGGTGGATTCCCATACCTGCCTCCGTATCTGCTGGCCTTGGCGTATGAAGTTCGGGAAGTATGTGGAGTGTATACGTGGCAGATATTTAGTTCGCTCCTGGAATGGTCTTTTCCATTCCACATTATAATTATATGTGTGTTAGACTGACCTTCATGCAGTTTGTGGTCCATGTAAACCTCTGGTCTCTCGCCGTTTTCCCTACAATAACTGCCGTCTTTGTGATATTAGTTTGTGTCACTGACATGTTGCCATGATACTGTTAGTGGAGTGACGTTAGGTCTGTTAGGCTCATGACATTATTCACGTTCAGTATTAGTGTCGAGGGGTGAATGACTCAGCGTTCTGGTGTACACATGAGTACATGAGTACGGGTGAATACACCTTACTTTGCTCACAAATTTCGCATTTGTAAACGTTTAAGGGCTTTATTTAGCGTTTTAAACGACACTCAACGCCATATCAGGCGAAAAAGTACAGACTTTCACCCTTATTAAACTTGTGAGTGCACTGAGTACGGGCAAATTTGTACACATGAGTACACTGAGTACGGGCCAATTTGTACACATGAGAACACTGAGTACGGGCAAATTTGTACACATGAGTACACTTGTGATTCACCCCTCGATTAGTGTATCCATGAGTGTGTATACATTCTGAATATCTGCGACAGTGTGTTGCAATCAATTGTTGTTGTGATCTAGATATATCGCATGTATTATATTCTGTAGACTTATTCGCTGTGATTCTTATTCTTACTGTGATGCATATGTTAGACTGACCATCTTGTGATATGTACTTTATTTCACTTGTACCTGTGCATGGAGTGACTGTTAGATATGTTAGGCTAATGATTCGAGTTGGATTATAATACATTTTGACTGATATTATTGAGTCTATTTCACTAACCCGAATTATCACTTGCTCGCATTGTCACTAACCCGAATCTTCACTAGACCGAATTATCACTAACCCGAAAACACGACCATTTAGTCAAAAACGAAATTTGTTTCACTGACCCGAATTGTCACTAGCCCGAAAACATGCGTTTATGAGCGTTGTTTCACTGGCCCGAATTTTCACTAACCCGAATTGTCACTAGCCCGAAAGCGGAGCTTTTCCATTCCCTGTCTCTAACCCGAATTGACACTGGCCCGAATTGTCACTAACCCGAAAAGTGGTGGAGAGGGTGAACACAGCTAGTGTCTGCAAGAGTGTCTGGAACAAAATTGTCCAACCTATGAGAAGCTCCAGACAAAAAAAGCCACTTGGCCGGCGACATCATAGGACCCGGCACCTTTGGTGTTTTATCGGTTCCTTGTATGCATACGAACTGTCGAAAAGAGATTTGGACGAAATTCGAACCCCCCTCTGGATTTGGCAGGGGTCAAAACACCCCAAAAATGGCCGTTTTCGACGTTTTGGGACTAGATGGGTTCTCCGAAACCAAAGCCCAAAAAAGTACCCAAATGGATCCTGGGCATATGAATAAGGGCGATCTTTTGATTGCCGGTCCGCAAAATGAGTTTGGACAAGCCGTTTAGGCGCTATGAGGCGCCAAAGTTGACAAATTTCACTATTCGCAAATTTTTCGTAAAATATATTTTTTTCCCTGAAATGCAGTTTTGATGGGCCTGATGTGTCAGAAATATGTCCTTACCCTCCTTTCGTCAGTATTTTCTTAATACAATCCCGCTTCAGCTAATTTTTACACTAATTTTCACGCTGTGCACGCTTTTAAGCAACTTGAACGCTTGGCCGTTAGGGGCGTTACACCAAAAAAGCCACTTGGCCGGCGACCACCTCGGATCGGGCTCAAACTTTCTTTCTGGATTCCTTTTACCCATAGAAACGCCATGGGAGCGAGATCCGGCTCGAACTCTGGATTTTGTAGGGGTCGAAAACCCCCCAAGATAGCTGTGTTTGAGGGTTGGGGATTTATTGGGTTGGTGGAGCCGGCTGGCCAGAAAATCACACACATCAAAATTATTCCCAAAAAAGCCATGAATAGGCGAAAAAGTCGTGTTTTTTCGTTTTTGTTGGCTGAGCGATAGCGAAGCCCGTTTCCAGTAGGGTTGAAAAGTTTTGTCGTCTGTTTGTTTGTCTGTCTGTGTGTGTGTGTGTGTGTGTGTGTGTGCACTACTCCTCCTGAACGGCTCGGCCGATCTGGCTGAGATTTTGCAGGGTCATTAGGTATGTCCTTGGCTCGCCACACACCAAAATTCAGCTTCCTATCTCAATCTATTCGGTCATATTAGCCAAAAAACACTTCAAAAACGACAGAAAAAAGACAACTTTTTTGGTACTTTTGGTACACGGCAGAAAAAAGACAACTCTTTAATTACTTGCAATTTATTTTTTTCAAGTTTCATATCATTTCATATGTTTTGGAGGCTGCTGATGACGAAAATAGAACCTGTTCGGACCCCCGACCGAAAGTTGAATCCCATCGGTGTAGATTTTCGTAACTAAATACTATTTCTACGGTCTGCCTAGGAAAGCAGCCTGCCGAAGGCAGGTTAGCGCCGCAGGCCAACACTGAGATTCCAAACGCTATGAGTATAGCACGTATGGTGCAATGCAGCTGAGATATCGCACCACACGTGCAATACGACAGCCATATTGCACCTTACGTGCAATACGTCCCAAAAATGCCCTAAGCTAATGCATGGGAATAAGAAGGCATTGCACTTTATGTGCAATGCTTTTGCATTGCACCAATTGACGCTATACACATAGCGTTTGGATTCTCAGTGAAGGTAGGTGTATACGCCAGGCGTGAATGGTCGAAACTGGCGCAGCACCGCGAAGCCTGTTACGACAAGACACGGTCTGGCGTACACCTACCTTGTATCTTTGGAAGCACATATCTCCATGGCCCCCCGTCCTTTATGGGTGGGACAGGTCTCATTTTGTAGATAATACTCAAAACTAAAGTCAAGAATAGAATTTGGCCACCCATATTCATATCGGTGGGTTGTAATAATAGGGTACTTTCGTAGATCCTGAACCGGAAGCAGGCAGACCAGCAGACGCCAAATTGGCCGGAAACTAACCTCTCTTCGGATCTAAAACTATAGCCGAGCTGTGCAAATATTGCTCGCGAAACACATATGCACTGCAAGCAAGTATCAAACGACTGTTTATGTTCAAGTGTGGCCGATACGTTTGACTAACGTCTCTTTCCCATGTCAAGTTTGGATCTACTTCCGCCAACATGGCGTCTGTGTGCTTCCGGTTCAGGGATCCACGAAAGTACCCTATTGATGTAATTACCGTATGCCCCTCTCCTATTGTATGTATGTTTTAGTGTGGAGTGTAAGTACTGTACTTAGTTGTGGGTCAATCCCTTCTCACTGTTGTAGAGTATCGCTGGCAGAGCGAAAGACTGTTCTGATTAGAGATAATGAGGAAGCAAACAGTTTGGTCTGGTCCCTCTGTGCTTTAGCTCTCCTCTCCCACTGGATGCTTGATGAGGGGCTGGAGCCCATAGTAAAGTCAAATTTGTGAGAGTGTACATACTTGGCCTAACACTCATTTGTAAGAGTGTACCTGGAAGGCTCAGGTTTGTACTGGCCAAGCATCGCAAAGCCTGTTACGACGAGACGAAGTCTGAAGTGAAGGGGTGCACTGAAAAACCTGACGTGGTCCAGACCGCTCCAAGGGGCCCTCCATTGCGTGACGCACCGAGGGGAAGGGGGGGGGGGTCCGTTCCGCGAATCGCTGCGCGGTATTTGGGGTGGGAGGGTCGTACCAGCGTAACGTTGCTCTGAACACATCATGAGAGCAACGTCACAGAAGTGCTAAGAGTAAATGAAGTCAAGGACTCTGTTGACCTCAGAAATGTTGCGTATCGTTCACTGCTAATCAAATGTGGATAAAGTCCGCGCTAGGAAGCGCGCGGACCACGGATGGTCCACACTTGGAAGTGAGACTGGCTTCTGAGGAGAGAAGTTAAACGCTGTGAAGCGTAGATCACAGCTTGGTCCACGTTTCCCTGGCTTACACCATTCGCGGTCCACGTTTTCAAGCGTAGCGTGGACCCGGTCCACTCTTGGACTAGCAGTGTCACGCTGGTTGGAAGGGGTGGGGGATCTAGTCCAGCGTAACGCTGCTCTGCAAACTGAAGTGTGTACATAGTACACTCTTATTAGAGCATGCTTCCAAGTACACTCTTATTTACAGCATACTTGCTAGGTACACACTTACATAGAGTGTACATTGCATGTACACGCTAAATAAGAGTGTACCTGGCAAGCACACTTAAACTGGCCCATGCTTTTAGATAGGATTTAACGAGTGTATTTTAGCGTGTATATGGAAGGTACACACTTATTTAGCGTGTACTTGCCAGGCACACTCTATTTTAGCGTGTGCCTAGCAAGTATGCTGTAAATAAGAGTGTACTTGGAAGCATGCTCAAAGAAGAGTGTACTATGTACACACTTCAGTTTGCAGAGTGCGTGACGTGGGGGAGGGGAGGGGGTTTATAAAGTGCTAAGTGCGGAACGTGATGGACCCTTTCAGTCATCACCGTGTGAAGAACAGAAGTTATTAAAATTTCGGGAACCAGTGGCGCGCCATCTAGCGGCGATTACAGTACACTGTCCAAAGCTGATCTCTGATTGGTCTCAAGCGTACGTCTGAACAAACATCCCAACAGTCGCCGCTACGTGGCGCGCAACTGGTTCCTACTTCTTGATTACTTTTATTCTTCACCCGGCGATGACTGAAAGGGTCTATGAATGGACGGCCCCTAACGTTCAGTAAAGTGTCTATCTGTTCTAAATCGGAATCAGGTTGATCCGCTTCGCCCAACAGTGAACAGTAAATAATGTTTATCTGAGAAATTTTCTTCAACCTAACGCTGTGAGAGGGGGTGGGGGCGTCTCGCCCAACGTAGAACCGCGTTACATCGGGGGCGGTTCAAGCATTGAAAAGTGACTCGTTGCAGGTGACGACTGGCAGAACTGCGACCGTCTGATGTGGGTGTCTCATTCGTTAAAGCGTGGATCAACATTCAAACGAATGTGACAAAATTCACATTTTAACGAATCTGACGTCACATTGTTGAATAACAGTGTCGTTAGCTCTTGCACTGTGAGAAATTCGTGTCCAAGTAGCCTTCAGTTTCATTTTAAATCTATTCATTTTGATATTCTCTGCATTTGAGAAGGAGATTGTAAACTTTTGTAGATGTACTGTTGTACGATATATTCAATTTCGTTGTCTTGTAATGCTCTGCCTCGAAACTGGATTGTGCGGGCAACGTAATTGCAATGCAGTCATTCTTATGTGTGTTCATTTTAACTCAATGTGTGTTCTTTTTTGTATCAGACGCGCCTCCATGACGAATCCTTTTAAACCAAGTGTGACATGAACGATATTTGTAACAGACATAATTCAGTGAATGGTAAGGAGGCGTTACCATCCTCTGAAGTACTTCCGAAGTCATCCTTACTCAAAGGCCTGGTGGAAAATAATTCTGAAGAGATGCTTCGTTTTCAAATGGAGTACAGGAAAGGATGTTGGACTGCCAACTGCACTTCACTAATTACTTTTTTTTTATTCCGCAGGTGCTTAACTTGAGGACATGAAATTGTCGTAGCAAGAAGTACAATTGTCAGACCATCGTCAGGTTTTGCTATATTCTTAGAAGTTCCAAGTGATGAATCGATGGATATTATGTGATTAGCCTGAGCTACGATTTGCCAAGCACAGCACAAGGCCAATCTGCGTACTGTCTTACACACGTCCAGTGTTTTTCTGACCTGTTCTTCATTTTGTCGAAATAAAAACCGTTGTTTTCAGCTCGTGTGTAGGGGTGTTGTAGGTTGTGTGATGTTTTGTCTGTTGAACCTTCAAATTGCATTTCGTATCTCCGTTCCTTGTTTTGTTATGCTGTTTATGTTATGTTGTTATACTGTTATGTACATGTAAACACATTGGGAAGAAAGCAAGCTCAATTCAAATGTCCATGACACTTAAGGATGCTTCCTGAAAGAGACATCTTATTTGTGTCGAAGAGACTTCATTCTTAATTTACCTACTTACCTACTTATTCACTTTAGGATCTTTTGCACGCTTGGTACACATTTTCACGTGGATCGGCGGAGTGTGCTTGTCTCAGTACACTCGAATATAAGGTTATTTGTCCGCACTCAAGCTCGCTCCAATGTACTTGTTAGCAAGTGCATTGTTAAAAGTGTTCTTAGTACATAGAGGACTAAGTAGTGATGGTAGTATGGTTGTATTGTAGATGGTTGTATTGTTTGGTCATGTTTTCCGGTGGTGGGCCCTGCCCCTGATACCTTTCCCGGTGGCAGTGGGTGCATGGCGTTCGTGCATGACTAGAGCCTGTGCACGACGTACCGCGTTGTCTATTGTGCTCGACGCTAATTCATCTTCGCCCTGTCACTACAGAAGTCGTCCGCAATGGAGCCAGACTGATTCCCCTGGTGCAGCGACTGCACCTGGAGTCCGCCCTGATGCATCGCAGATTCAATGTCAACGGCGTTGGGAAAGGCGCCCGGCGTTTGTCTGCTGAGAAAGGTGATAACTGCTTTTATTGCTCTGTAGTTTTTCGTGCACACAGTGCACTGTGAAAATTTGTTGTCACTTTGTGACAAAATCGCGGATGACATTTTCATTTCATTACTTTCAAATCATGACAATCTCATCACAAATTGATGACGTTTTCATCAAAGCTCCTATACTTATTGTATAGGCGTGACAACTATGTCATCAATTTTTTTTTATGACGCTCTTGTAAGGAAAATTGTCCTTGAAATTTTCATCAAGTGACGATTCAAATTTTCAGTGTGCTAGCCAGAGGCAGGCCCAATTGACTGTTGAAAATTCCTAGCAGGCTGCTTTGCTCCGCACAGCAATAAGGCCTACGAAGAATCACTTCGTAATACGAAGAAAACGAAGGCATTGTGAACTCCACTAAGAATTGTTTCGTTTTACGAATCAAAACTCTTCGTGAAAGATTTCGCCTAAAGAATAAGAATCTATTCTGAAGTGCCCTCATCCTCATTTTCTTCGTAGCTACGAAGCAAAAGCTTTCTTGACTTCCCTGAGTGCGAAGCTTTGCATGAAATCAAGCAGTCACGTGCAATCCATGTGAAATCATGCGTAACAGCGCGCAAGGTGCTGCTGAATGCACAATTCGAGGGGCCTATTCAAAAGATCTTATCTGGGCGTTCCTCCCAATAGAATCTTATGTTAAACGCAGCTGACTAAGTCACAAAGGTGACTGGTGACTTGCATTCTGTTTGATCATTAAATACAGCTCGATACAGCTACAAAACATTATCATTTTTGATCAAATTCATGAATTTAATTTAAGTGCGCTTAAACGTGAAGATGATAGATGGAAGAAACCAATAGTGCATGTAGAAATATATTCAGCTTACTCTAGTACCTGTCCCAAGTGGTCAAACTGAGTGAAATTTGCCTGCGTTAAGATAAGATTCTCGTGAGGGGAACGCCCCTATAAGATCTTTTGAACAGGACCCCTCGAATTTTTGCTCAGCTACGCACGATTTGTGCACTTACGTTTGCAAGTCAGTTTGCTTATCTTTTTCTAATGTCCTCGGTTGTAAACTAATGATTTAAGTAGTGCGTCATTAAAGTGTTGGCAGACTACTGCCCTTCCTTGTGAACATTTGTTTTGTTGCTGAATGAATCCCATGGCACTCCCGGTCAGCCTCAGTTGAGCGGGCTGTTTATTAACAGCAAAGTTTACGGTAAAAGCGGTCCCTGCACTGCAAGAAAAAAAAAACAACAAAAGTACACAAACTCTTGGCAAATTTTTTTAAATCAGAAATAGAGACCACTAAATTATGCATATAGAATCATCATTTTATGCGCCACATTTTAACCCATTTATGCGGACTTTATGCGCCTAAAAATGTAGTTTTATGCGGGGTTTATGCGGGTAAAATTGTGGTTTTATGCAAAAATATGCGAAGGAGGAAAATAGGAGCGGAATGACAAATAGTAGAATTAGCTCATAAAAAAGTATTTAATGTTATTATCACGTGCCCCCAAAACACCACCACAATATGAACAACACTTGCGTCTGTCAGCAAACTCACTCACTACTCGAAGTCCATAACCTCGTCGAACATGCTGGAACGGGCGAGAACGCGAGACGGGTGGAGGGGGCGAGGCGGGGCGGTGGACTGCGCGACGTGACGAGTATAGAGTAGGCGCAGGAATCAAAGGGCGCGTATTTTTAAATCGGTGGCGCGTCAAAAGCTGTAAATCGGCGTATTTTACGGGATTTTGGAGGCCTAATAGGTAGTTTATGCGGGAATACGTGACTTTATGCGCATAATATGCAAGTATGCGTTATGTTGCGTTTGTGCTTAGATTATGCGTCATTATGCGGTCTTGTTTCCGGTGTAGACCTACTTAAAACATGTTAAACTGTCTTTCTTTTGTCTTTTTCTCATACTTTAACAAAATATGCGATTATGCACGCGCATAATTTAGTGGTCTCTAATCAGAAATTTATTGTACTTTCAAAGTACAACAATTGTTCAAAGAACAATGGATCCGGCATGACGAGTGCTGGGCAGTCCAGGCCTCGTTGTGATTCGTATAATTCTAGTTGTACTTTTTCCAACCCTGTTGTACTTTCATTGAACAGTTTTTGTTGTACTTATGTTGTATTATTCACACTTTTCCTTGCAGTGTGGTTTTCCCTCTGGAACCCTCTGGAACTCGCTTACGTCTTTCCTATGGGTTACGTGGGAAAACCTCGAACAGTTATTGCCGTGGGTGGTTTTAGATGGTTAAGTGAGGCAAAGGCAACCAACCAGCCACGAATTCGGCGCTTATTTTATCAACTCAAGCGGTGTGGAGGTTTGCAATTATTTGGTTGCAATCGTCATCCTTTTCTAACAGTGTACCTTGTTGTCGGCCCGTCTTGCTCACAGGGTCCACTGCGTGTGCGTCACGCCGCC
Organism: Thrips palmi; assembly: GCF_012932325.1. NCBI lineage: Eukaryota > Metazoa > Arthropoda > Insecta > Thysanoptera > Thripidae > Thrips > Thrips palmi. The sequence goes on along the minus strand of NW_023144628.1, from coordinate 14,483,393 downwards.
TCGCCGTGAAGCCCGACTTTGGGATGAGGCACTTCGGCGCTCGCGGCCCTCTCCTCAAGTCGCTGCCGACGCCGCAGGATCCGCCGCCGTCCGTGACCCCGCCTCGCGAGAATCCGTCCGTCTCCGCACCGTGCGATCAGGAGGCAGCCGGGCAGGACGCTGCCGCCCATCTGCAGCCGAGTCTAGGAAGCAGGGATTCATCTGAGGTATGCAAAACATACGAAGAAAATGAGGGCGTTGCACAATTGCTTCGTATTATGAAGAAATTCTTCGTATTACGAACAGGGTTGCCACAAGTCTGGAAAACCTCGAAAACCTGGAAAAGTCAGTTGATTTGAAAATGGTCAGGGAAAAGTCTGGGATAATTAAATGAAGTCAGGGAAAACGGAAACAAGTGGCACAAACGACCCTAGACACCTATTTCGTTCGATAAACTCATCACTTAATATACCCAACTGCTGGAAAAAGTATCCGAAAAAGTCAGGGATATACACAAAATAATGGTCTGGAAGTCAGGGAAAATGAGAATTTCATACATTCTAAACGTTCTACACTGAAGATTCTCCATATTATGGTGAAAATGTTCCATATTATGGTGGTGCAGCTGACTTCGTAACATACCATTGCGAATTCACTGTACCTTATAGATATTTTGATGAATTTTGTTGGTATTATGGAAAAAATCTCCGCCATAATATGTTTGTGCAGCCTTTCACCGTAAGACATTTTCTGTGTATCTGTGGCAACCCTGACGAAGGATTCTGCTTCATAATACGAAGCATTTCTTCGTCGATTTTACAATGCCTTCATTTTCTCCGTATTACGAAGCTCTTCTTTGTAGACTTTTTACTGTGCGTGTTTAAATTTGTGAAATTACGACTAAATTATCGTTAAATTTGCACCACGATATGATTTTAAAAATTTCAAACACGATATTATTATGCCCGCCTGTTCTTTTTAACTTACAAAATGAATTACTGTATTTTCAATTAGGTGGTGATTAACTCTTGAGTGCTTCATGTGAACTCAGCATATAGGATGTAGTAGCTTAGTAAAACAAAAACTTCCATTCTCGAAGAGAATGGTTCAGCCGTAAGCCAAATCACTTTCGCCTGTTGCCGCGAAACGAGGAATTTGGTCTAGAGTGTCTTACGATAGACAAAATGTTGGATGACCATGCTGTCTGTAACTGAATCCAGTTAGGTGAAATTCTCAAAGATCAAAGATAGAAGTGCTCGTACCATCTACAGGAAAAAATTGTCCAAATTTTTTTTGACAATGCGTACTGTTAAAAGGAATAATAGAAACAGGCGTTATGTGACTGATGTTTTGTCGTTTTTTAACACACAGTTCCTGTTTCCAAACAGACTTCCGTATTGGAAACGCATTTTCCGTTAGCTAAACGGTATATTTTTGGTCCAGAATTAGTCTTTTTTTCTCTTTGTTTAAAAACGGTGATTTGCCGTTTGTGAACATCGGTGGATGTAAACTTTGCATAAACTTTTCCTTCTAAAATGGCTGGATTTTTCACAGTGCCCTAAGGACACGCTTGAGGGCACTCCGTAAATCGAAAAGCGTGCATTGTATGCTTTAGCTGGAGCATGCCTGCCAATCACGCACCAACCAGTGCAGACATGCCACGTACACGCACATCTAGTGCACAACGGATAGGGAGTTTTCTGCATCTTTAAGCGTGTACATGGCACATATGCACCTGGTTGGGCAAACTTCGGCAGGTATGCGCTAGAAGGGGCTTGCTCGCAGGCATGCTTCATCTGCACTCTATGTGTCTTACAATGAAATTTGACCTATGTTATTCGTTACTGTGAATTCGGCGCAAGCATAATATGAAGCAATATCTTCGTACTACGAATCTTGTTCGGCTTTTTCATTGTAGGATATGAAGAGGAACCTTCGTAATAAGACGAAATACAACCTTATTATGCTTGCGCCGTTTCCTTCGTATTATCACTGTGGAAAAAGGCTGTTAACAGATTGTGATAATTTTCCGTAGCCCCCTTATTAATATTCTCCGTAGGAGCGTACAGTCTTCTCCCTAGGACCTTACAGTGTTCTCCGTAGGACTCTACAATCTTCCAAGCCCTACGGAGAAGACTGCACGGTCCTACGCAGGATGTCCCACAGAGAAGACTGTAAGATCTTACGGAGATTATTGATAAGGGGCCTACAGAGAATCCTGGTAAAAAAAATTAATAGAATCTTCCGTACCTGTTTGTCACAGTGTATGGGAAATTTCTTCGTAAGACATTAAGAGTGTAGAGCATGCTATGTGCGCTGTGCGCTTCTCGGTTTGTAGAGCGCACCGTAAAAAATTCCGTACTTTTGTACGGAAATGGTACAGAAAAATATAGTACGGGAGTACGGAGAAAAGTACGGAACGTCCGTACTTGCTCCATTTGAACCTTTGTAAACGGGTTCGGAAAACAAGTACGGAAGTTCCGTAGTTTGCAAGTGCGGACGGTCCGGGCAAATTATTGACCAGACATTCCGTACTTTTTCCATACCATTTTCTCTCAGTGCGAGGTGGTTCCCAATGAGCCTACCGCAGTGTGTGTGTTCTTCCAGGAGTCCGAGGCGGCCGAGGACGAGGCCGCGGGTCCCGCCAACCGGGTGGGCTGGTGCATCACGCCGGGCTGCGACCTGGAGTTCGCCTCGTGGGCGGACCACGTTGAGCACCAGCGGGAGGTGCACTGCCTCGCCTTCCGCAGCTACCTGTGCTCGCTCTGCCTGGACTGCGTCAGCATGTACCCGCACATGCGTCGCCACGAGCTGGTCGCCGAAGACTTCCAGTGTGCGTCCTGCTCGGCGCAGTTCGTCGACTTCAAGAGCCTCCACCGCCACGGGCTTCTCTTCCACCGGCTGGAGCCGCAAGACGACTAGGATGCTCGTTATTCTGTTTGTTACAAGCGTAACTGTCTAGTTACAAAAGTAACTGTCTGCTAAGTATACGCTTACAAATGCGTGCTCGCAAGTACACACTTACAAACGCTTACTTTGCCAAATACACAAGTACCAATTGCCTACTTGACAAGTTCACACTTACGCATTTGTAAGTGTGAACTTGCCTAGCATGCAATTTGTAAGTGTGAACTTAGCCAAATACGCGTTTGAAAGTGTGTACTTGCAAGCATGCATCTGTAAAGGAGTCCCTAGCAGACAGTTAAGTTTACAGTGAATTTCTTTCCTTTTCGTCATTTTCTTCTTGGTTCAGTGTGTAGACTTAAAAAGCCTACACCGCCACGGACTGCTCTTCCACCGTGGAGCCGCAACTGCTGCCTTGACCAATAGAATGGTCAATATTTAATGTATTATTTCTTTTCTTTTTGTAGTTTCATTCTTCATTTTATGTTGCGTACTTGGGTATGTTATGCATCATGTTTGTGATTTAAGAAGGAAATGTTGGTCGCGGTGTGTTAATTTGGGTGGGGACAAATACAAGTTTTTTTTTTGTTTTGTGGTGCAATGGCATTTCAGCCGCAATCATTGGCACCTAACACTTGTTTAAATTCTATGTTAACTGCATTGTGTACTAGGTTGACACCTGAAGTCGTTCTTTTTGTTTGTTGTGTGGGTCAATGGCATCCAATCTTAAATAATTGATACATGTTTAATTTTCATGCAAACAATGTTGTGTACTTGGTTTTGAAGTCATAAATATTATTTTGCACACTGAATAACACTGTTGCTCTTTACCCAGAAAATCAGTTCTTGAAACAAGAACAATTGACTTCATTCAAGCCTCAAATGTTCTCATCCCCAGCAAGTTCCATAGGTAAGGGAGAGTGGGGTAATACCGGACGCTTTTTTTCTTTTTGGTCTTTGAGCTTGAATATGCTTCTTGGGTCAAATGTTACTACAGAAGAGTAAAGTATGGACCTTTACCTTCACAATGATATACATGAAAGCCAAATCTCAGCAACGGTTAGGGAGATATAGGCGCCTAACAAAAGCCCTGCACGTGTCCGGAATTACCCCAGGCTGGGGTAATTCCGGACGACCTATGGGGCAATTCCGGACGACCTTAAAATTTGACACCACTCGAGCTTACTTTCGCTTGTTTTGATGTCAGGCATGCTTTTAGAAGGCGTACAAGGACATTTGCTGCGAACTGAAATGTTTGATTATTACTCAAAGCATATTATAAGGAATAATTTCTATCAAAACCCCTAAGTTGACAACACTGTCTTGAGTAAAGCTCTTAAACATAGCTGCAATGCTACTTTTCGTTCTTTCTTTATCCTTCTTAACGGTGGGGATGCACGTCCACAATTTTGAACCCACTACCTTAACATTATGCGGGAAATTGAAGAAAATAACCCTTATTGTCCGGATTTACCCCACAGGTAGTGAAAACCTTTGATGTTCAACTGTAAGAAAACGGCGAGCCATACGAGCACGCCCGAAACGCCAAAGTAAAGTCCAATGACCATATAATATGATAAAATTTTAGTCATGGGACTGAACTTGATGGTAAGGTACGATAAGTACATGGAAATACGGGGGAAAGATGCAGCTTTTGCCTATTTTTGATGGTACTCAAAATTCGTGAAGCGACCACAGCCAAATGGTTTGACCTCCTACCTTGGCGATTTGGAATTATCATTATTAACTAATTATCTTCCTCTGTTAGGCGGGCTTTTGAGTTATCTTCACTCAAACCCAGTGAAAATCGAAGTGTCCGGAATTACCCCGTGTCCGGAATTACCCCACTCTCCCTTACCGTAAAAGCGGGTAGTGTGATACAGACCACGGTGCTTCCAAGCATCAATGCGAGATTTCAGCTCGATTTATAGAAATTAAAGAAAATAGATTTTTGGCATTTTCTAACTTTTAACGATACACTACAGCTGTGGAGCATTAAGCGGGCAGCAGCACTTTGTGCTCGTTTTTTTTTCCTATTATTTCGATTTTTCTGTTTGCATTTAGATAAAAAAAGAGTTGCATGAATCTTAGAAACGAACGGCGGTAACCCTGTAAAAGATCAGACTTTACACAACAATTTAATTGGTTTAGCATTGAGTGAGGTATTTCAATGAAACACGTAAAAAATGTCGCTGCACATCGGACAAACTTTTTCGTCGTCGTCGTCGTACGAGGAGTTCATTACACTTCGTGATGAAGGTAATGATCACGCCTGGATCATTCACCAAAGCATTCTGCAGAGCTTGGACTACAATGAGGTTCTTGATTCCACACAATAACATTGCTAGCTTCAAGATTTATTTTTTTAGCAGATGATACCTTTACTTTAAAACGTACCTAAAACTCCAAGACACCATAAGGTAAACAAGGTAGGTTTACGCCAGACCGCGTCTTGTCGTAACAGGCTTCGCGATGTCTCGCGGTCTGTTCCTCCAATCCGCGCCTGGCGCAACCTACCTTGGCCTGCGGCGCTAGCCTGCCTTCGTCAGGCAATGCTTGCCCATCATCAGTTACTTCTGATTTGTTGCATGCTGGGGGGGGGGGCTCCGCCCCCAGACCCCCTTCACTCTTTAAAGAGTTGCTTCATCTACAAATTACACGACCTTGACCCTTGTAACTTTTCAACTTGTCAGGTTGGGGGGCTCCGCCCCTCAGACCCCCCTTTCATCAAGACAGGAGAAATCTACCTGCAGAAAACTCGATTTTTCGCCATTTTTAGGTGTTTTTCGGCTATAAAAAACTGAACCAATTGAGCTAAGAAAGTGAAATTTCGCGTGTGCCGAGTCAAGAACAAACCTAATAAGCCTGCAAAATCTCAGCCAGATCGGCCGAGCCGTTCAGGAGAAGTAGTGTACACAGACAGACAGACAAACAGACAGACAGAAAAAGTTTTTCAACCCCACTGGAGTAACAGGCTTCGCTATCGCTCAGCCAAAAAATCAATTGTGAGTCACATTTTTGAGAATTTCACATTAAGGCTTTTAATTCTGACCTGGTGACAAAAGTGTATGTGCGGCCTTTAACTATGGTTAAGTTTTACAGCATAGCAGCCCCGTCTATCATTCTTGTTTACTAAGCTGCGGCTGTTTTAAAAATAGTCTGTTTTGGCCCACAATTGATTTTTCGAACCAGTTGTGGGTCAGCATTGTGGACGCTGCGGTGCAAGAACTTGGTTAACGTTGTTGCTCAACTTGTTAGTACTGATTTTCTCACCAGAAATGACAACTCGAATGACAAGTTGCAAGGCTGTAACAGAATAATTTCTGGTTAGTTGAGAAAAATAAATTTAGAAAAGACAGATTGTTAAGGGAACCAGTGATCTCTGACTCAATTACTTTAAAAATCTACAGATCTATAGAGCCTTTCCCGTAGTGGAAAAAGTGGATATGTGAATGAAAAGAGAGAGACTGGTCCCTTTATGGTGATAAATAGTTACCTCTCTTAACAGGGCAAGGCTGACGAGGGGTATTCAGATCTAAAACAGAGAGAGCTCTACGAGTGATACAGCTGGCAGCAGAACTCTCTTTTGTAACTTGGATAGCTGTGGATTTGTCACCACAGACAGTGGAGCTAGGACCACAGGAAAGTCTTGAAAGTTGCATTGAAGTAGAGCTGGGTACAAAGGCATGTCCCGAAGGTTGCGATACAGAGGAGCTGGGTTTGAAGGCCGGTCTTGAAGGTTGTGCAACAATGGAGCTGGCTCCAAAGGTAAGGGAGGGTGGGGCACCATGACCACTGGGGCACCATGACCACCCCCCTCGCTCTCGGGAACTACTTTGCCGACGGCAACCGGTCGACCGGACTTCCGAGAGAATAGAATTCTAACTATTTTCAGCCAGAGCCCAACCTTCTAGCTTCAAGGGTACGACCATAGCACCTCGCCGAAATTTTTGTTACAGCGTTTTGGCTAAATTGGGCGTTTTTCAAACCTGAAATATTTTTTCTCACTCTCACATTTGAGGAGATAAGTTCGATGTCTTGTTTTTCTCAAAATGTCGGCTCTCCGGCAAAATATCCAACATCACATTTAATTCTAAGTAGCTTTTTGCTTGCTCGGGGAGCCTTAGAGTCGTAAACTGCATTGTGGGGAGCCATGGCCACTTTTTAGTGGGGCACCATGACCATACATATTTGAGTGTTTTTTCTCATATTTTGGCCTGATAATGATTTATTTTCGTCGAAAAATTTGCTCTTTGCTTCTGAAAATGTATAAAGGTTGAATAATTGCTGCAGAATAGATAGTTTTACCACAAATCGTGAATCACCAGGATGATTAAGAGTGGTTCTGAAACTGAGACTTGAAATGGTAGTTTCTCTTGCACTAAATGAGCTCCAAACCGCAAAAGTTGGCCGCGAAGGCGATCCGTGGCTACTTTGCACCAAGATGGCTCTGGCATTATGAGAAACAGCATTTAATTCACTTGTTTGCAGTGTAGTAACCGCGGTAATTTTCTTAAAATTTACCAAATTGAAATCTGCATACGAATTTGGATTCGTCTAAGCAAGATGAACATAAAATGTTAACACATGTCATAGCTTTGGATGTGAAATTTGAAAGCCTCAGAGCGTTAACTGTATTAAGCCGTCCATTTTAAGGCATTTTAGAACCATTGATACTTCGAAGGTTTTTACAGTGTTTTTTTAGTTAAGTTGACTGGCCTGATGGTAAGGACAGCGATATAAACAATTTCAATGAGAATACTGGTAGAAAGTACACTTTTTTGGGCCAAAAAATTACTATGGTCATGGTACTCCATAGGTGGGGTGCCATGACTACTTTGCGTTTTAATTTTCAAAGTGTTCTGTGAGCCTGCCGTGCATTGCGGAGTGTTCTGTGAGCCTGCCGTGCATTGCGGACAAGTTCCAATGGGTGGAAGAGGTCCATGGAGGTCCAATGAATCCCCTCATGCTGGAAACTTAACTTTTCGAACCACACGGTGGAGTAGAGGGAGGCACAAAAAAAAGTGGTCATGGTTCCCCGCCCTCCCTTATGTCCTGAAGGTTGCGAGACAATGCAGCTGGGTTTGAAGGCCTGTACTGAAGGTTGCGTAACAGTGAAGCTGACTGCAGGGGCATGTCCTGAAGGTTGCGTAACAGTGGAGCTGGGTTTGAAGACATGTCTGACAGATTGCATACCAGAAGAACGGGGTATAGAGACTTCTCTTGAAGGTTGCATAACAGTAGACCTGGGTACAAGGGCTGGAGGCTGAGGCTGGAGGTTGAGTAAAAGTAGACCTGGGTACAAGGGCATGTCTTGGAGGTTGAGTAAATGTAGACCTAGGTAAAAGGGCATGTCTTGGAGGTTGAATAAAAGTAGAGCTGCGTACAATGTCATGTCTTGAAGGTTGCGTTGCAGAGCAGCTGGATCCAAAGGCACCTCTTGAAGGACCCGTAAAAATGGTTGTACCTTCATCTAATAAGTCAGGAGATGGAATTTGCCACTCATCTTTATCAACTGGTGTGATACTGCTGCAGCTGTTGACCGAAGCAACTCTTGCAGGCTGGATAGAAGTTAACGTACCTTCATGTCATAAGGCATCAGGTGGAATTTGCCACCCATTTTTATCCACTGGTGTGCTGACTATGGAGCTGATGCCAGAAGCAACTTTTGAAGGCTGCATATAAGTGGATGTACCTTCATGTAAAATGTCAGGAGATGGAATTTGCACCTACCTTCATCAACTGGTTCGGTGGCCAAAACACCTCCTGAAGTTTGTAGATGGAAGACAGTGGAATCATCTTCATATAATATGTTAGATGGTGCAATTTGCCAGCCATCATCAGCGACTGGTGGGCTACAACTAGAGCTGTTGACAAGAGAAGAGGTGGATCCAACAAAATGCCTTGAAGGCTGCTTGGCAGTAGAGCTGAGCAGAGAGGCGAGTCTTGAGGGTTGTATGGCACTCTGACGGTACACACGTCTTGAAGGATGCATGACTTCACAGCCAGCATTAAGTGCCATGGGATTTCTGATCTGAAAATGAACCGGACAAATGAACTCCATTTGGAAGTTTGATAATGTAAATTAAATAACAAGATCAGGTTACAGTACATACCCGTGCAGGATCAACTACAGTGGTGAAGCCGCTAACACGATACCAGCCCCCCATCAGTGTCAATACCCTGCGGTCGTGCTCGGTTAATAAATCCATGGGATTCGGCCCTCCAGTCTGAGCCAGGTGGTTTCGAACGGCGGCAGCAAGCTTTTTATCCCCTGCCGCTAATCATCCCAGTACTGAAACAAAAAATTGAGTATAAGAAGGCTGTGAAATATTGTTCAAATTTATATTGGAAATACGCGGAACAACTTACTTTCATCCACTTGCCAGTAGTTTTATGAGCTCCTCTTTCTATGTTGTTTAGGTCATTAGCAAGGCCCTCCCATTCGAATCTGGCGTCTCGACGACCTTCCGCAGTCCCATACTCTTTTTGTGCCAGCATATTGGCCGGTGTTCCATATTATCAAGTAAGTGAGCTTTTTGGTGCCGAGTTGCACGTTCCGCAGGTGGTATCCAGAGGTCCTGCAGAACAAAGCAGTAAAATAGAACAAACGCCCACAAATTTTGCTAGAGTTAGCCCACAAAACAGTAGTTGTTAAGGGTCAACCCTAAATGAAGGAGTTTGAGGGGAATATCTTTCCAGTGCATATCATAACCTCCCTCGAGACCATTTGTTGCGTTTTGAAATGGACTTGAGTCAGAATGGAACGCAAAATTATGCTTCCCACAATAATATTAGACAAATAAATAAATTAGAGGCGGGCCGAACTGTTCGCCATGCGAACTATCCGAAGCGAACTCGCCGATTTAGTTCGCCTTGCGAACGCGAACTCAGACCCCCAAATAGTTCGGGTTCCGGAACCCGCGCGAACCCGACTCTGCCTCCGTTCGCCGGGCGAACGTTTGAACACTCGCGCTCAAATCGAGAATCGACTCAATGCTTATCGAGAACGTAACCATTTATGTTTAGAAGGCTGTGCATGGCAGGGAACACCAAGCTCAGCTAACGGCCAACCAGGAGCGTCCTCTTGGACGTGCTCGGACCTGTTGATGCCGATGTGTGAACAATGCTGTAAGTGCGGCAGCGTCCTTTTGTCTCTAGCGGAAAACTTGTACATCTAAGTTAAATCCTGATTAATCATGAGGTTAGTTCCCACAAATTATGTTCGTTATTAAATTATGAATGGTGTCCTACTCAGAAAGTCCTCGATTTTGTGTCAACAGAGGGAAGAGGAGGTCAAAAAGAGCGGTGTCGCCGCTGGTAATCGCCGAAACGGGCTCAGAAGATGATCCTATTGAAATGGAGATAGAAAGTGCAACAGAAAACAATGCTGAAGATGGAGTAGAAGTGTTAGAAGCCTCTTATGCATCAAAAACTGGCAGCATCCTATTTGAAGATCACTATATGAAAGGTTAGAAACAACTCAAGAGGCACGATGCAAGCCGAGGGGGAAATCACTCTTAAAAGCTGTGACCCGACTACTCCCTATTACGTTCTATTACGCTATTACAGAAGGCTTATTACGCTCCAAAATATCCATATTTAGGCTAAAATCGGACCCTAAATAGAGAAAATTTTAAAAAATTTGGCTATTACGCTATTACTATTACGCGTAATACTTGGAATCGGTGACCCGACTATTACGCGAGTGATTTCCCCCTCGATGCAAGCGGTGTCTGAAGAAGCTATCTGCTCCAGGCTTACTTTAAGAAGGCACCGAGAAGCATTTCACCCAAACCTGTATGCATCTTATGAAGCAGCCAACAAAAAGAAGCAGAAAGAAAGGAAATTGAATGTGAAATCAAAGACAAAACTTAAGAAAGGGATTCAGCCGACAATTTATAGTGTTTTCAACAAAGCAACCAAACTTCGACATGACAGCCCAAGAAACAATATATCAGAAGAAAGATAGTGGAAATGATTATATTAGACTACCAGCCCTTTAGTGTCGTGGAAGATAAAGGGTTTGTCAATCTGATGTCATACTTAGAGCGAAGGTTTGTGATCACTGCAAATCCGGTGGTAAGTGTACTTGCCACAAATTTGGCAAGCCGTTTTGAATGCCAAAATTTGGCAAGCTTGGCCCGGAAAGTCCTCCAAGCTTGCCAAAATTTGGCAAGCTTATGAATTTTTCCGACTAAAGCTTGCCAAAGTTTGGCATTCAAAACGGCTTGCCAAATTTGTGGCAAGTAAACTTACCGCCGGATTTGCAGCGTATGCCGTCTCGAATAACAGGAAAAGTAGCGATATACATCGGCAACTTTGGCCCGTCCCGTACATTAACAAATGTGTGAATTTCGCCTTTGTTTAACCCTGACGGGTTTGAACCTGAGTCTGGGATCAAAAGAGATGTTATTTTCGTCATCAGCGCCCTCAAAAACCTATGAAACAATGCAAAAACTCGAATAAAAAGAATGTTCAAAATATACCCCACTGGGATTTGAACCCGGGTCCAAACTTCTCCGATTCGCTTGAAACTGGCACCGTTGGCTTTGTCTCGTCGCCCCGATTCCAAAAATACCCCTACATGCCCTGCTAGCTGTATCCGTTGCCGAAATCCTCCTCGACCCCATGTAGACCATGATGCACCTGCAGCAGCGCCCCCGGGGCTCGGATCGGATTTGCTGCCACCGGGCGGTTCTTAGGGTCACCCAAGGAGGCTGCATACCAAATTTGGTCAAGATCGGACCACGGGAAGTCCTCGGACGAACGGACGAACGGACGCACAGCAGGGATCATACTATATGCCCGTCCCTCCGTCATTTTTTTTTACAAAAAATAAACGGGACGGGCCAAAAAATAAACGGGACGGGCCAAAAAGGATCAGCAATGTAGCAGTGCCTAAGCAGTATGCAGAGACAAGGGCTGAGATTCAGGCAATAATTGACATTGATATTCAGCACTTCAAGTCAATGACACTGACTACTGATGGCTGGTCGTCCAAAGCCCATGAAAGGTAATATTCCCTGACAGTTCACTATGTTTCTAAAGACGGATTCTTCAAAAACCTCACCCTTGAGTGCTGCTATTTTCCTGGTGAGCACAACAGTGAAGCAATTTACAACGAGGTCAAGGACATGTGTCAATCATGGGGCATTGATATTGAAGGTGATGCCATAGACATTTATGTTGTTACTGACAATGCTTGGAACATGGATGTTGCCTTTCGAGACAAAAAAGTCACTCGTCTTCCTTGTACTATACACTCACTTCAGTTAGTTGTAACTGATGCCCTAAGCAGTGCAGACAAGGATGTTGAAAACTTAATCTCAAAGTGCAAATCAATTGTGGAGCTGGCCATGTTATGATCAGATGACTTTGCTTTTTGAGAACTCATCAATCCTTGAGCCCCAGAAACTCCTGAGTTTAGGTTCTTCATTTGCAGAAACCTCAAGGCCTGGCCGCTTGAAAACTAGTGCCAACGACACCAGTAAGAGTCCAAAAGAGAGGAAAGTTCTCATTGGTGAGGGCATTCTAGATGAACTCAAAAAGTTCAATGAGACTTTATGCTGCAGAAGTTAAACTAAAGCAATAATTGTTTGTACTGACAATTCAACTTTAACTTTGCTTATTTTGTTATGCTTGGATCGTTTTCACTATGTGTTATCTATCCCCAAAGCTGCAATACTTGTTAGTTTTTTTTGTGTTTGTGACTCAACTGTAATGCGAGTGACTCTTTAGTGTTGGTACGCTGTCTTTTTTGTTGTTACGAGCTTTAGTCTTTCTGATATTTGTTTTTTGTGGGCCTCTCTCTTTTGTGTCAACTAATTATCTGACTTAATAGAGACAAGTCCATTGTCTCTTTAAGTATGTATTAATTTGCTACCAAAGCTACAAGTTTTTTTGATGTTTTTTTTACTGATTTTTTATAGTCTATTCTAACTAAGTGTTGCAGGAACAGTTTCTCTGCAAAAAAACGGGTTGTCCTTTGTTTGCTTTAAAACAGTTCAATTGCCTTTTCTTTTTGTCAGTGTTGAACTGTGAAGGTCTTAATTGTCTTAATGTACTACCAAGACAAGTTGTCTTAATTTTTGATACTGATTATTGAAGTCTATTTCTGATAACATATGACAGATAACTGCTCAAATTTGAGGAAGGAGTTTTTTGTCAGGTGTCCTATCTGTTTTTTCTTTTTCAATAAATCTTTAATTAATATATGTTTTTCATTTCCTAACAACTTACCAACATCAAATTATCAAAAAAATTTAGGCTACAAACATTCATTTCGCTAACATTTCAATTGATCTTGCACTTGGCAACCAAAATATAGAAATTCTTTCCCTCTGGCTTAGTGTGTTCTCTAACTTACAAAATTTTTAAGAATTCAAAGCTACATAGCCAAGGCATATGGCAGTGAACACTTGCAAAAGAATGTAATTAGACTTTGATTCGGCTATTAAACCATTCTAATGTTAGCAGACCAGAGGCGTTCTCTGATCTATGTTGAAGAATGAGGGTATGTAACAGAGGAATATAGCTAGATCTCATACTCAATTTTGTATTGCAATAAATTTTAATTAGACTGTGTTTTTCTCTTGATAAAACATCAGATCATGAAAATTGGGATGAGACTGAATAACAGAAGTCACTGCAAACATTCAAATTGCTTATAATAGAGTACCCAAACTTATGGAGCTCGCTTCTCGACAGCAGCTAAGTACAGTTTATCCACTATAAAAAAAATGAAAATGTCACATGGCTAAGTTTACACAAAACAAATGAGCAAAATATAAGATCTTGTTACATATTGTTTTAGATTGGTTATAACTACATCATAGATAGAATTCCTCCTCCACCTTCTTGCTGACTGAGTTGGAAAGTTCAAGTTAAAATAATAGACCTATGTAATGCCAAGGATCCTTCCTCATCAGAAAAAAATGTGTATAGACAAAACAATACAAGAAGAATGAGAAGATAAAGAAATTAGGAAGATAAATACAAACCTTCACTTTAATTTAATTTTAAAAATAAATACAAAAACAAAACAAAAAAATTACTTACATGAAATGGTTATCATTAAGGCGATTGCCCCCCTAAATTTAAGTTAACGGATTAGGCTCAAATTTGGAACACATGTTGGGAACACAGTTATGATGCCCCTCTCAAATTTTTATGACGCTAGTTCAAATTTGAACAAAGTTATTGAACCCTGAAATGTCCAAACTTCGTGCAGCTCACCCGTCAAAAGTACGATACGTGGATCAAAACCAATTACATATTCGTGCAGTAAAAATGAGCGCCTATTCAGTGTGACCCCTCCGAGGTTCGTGCCTACACTCCTTGTAGTCCAAATAGGTGGTCAAAGTTGGGCCAAAATTGGTTCAAAGTTGTACTCCAGATTTGAGAGACATGATCTCGGAATTTCATTCCCCAAGGGGTCACACTGAATGCGCACGTCTTTCCCCTACACAAATCTACCTTCAGATTTGTTCTATCATTGATACTTTTTGAGGGTGAGTTGCACAAGTAAAGCACTGTTTTTCCCCCCCTTCAACCCATTTTGAAGTTGGCGGTCGTTTGGCGGGGCTCTGGACAGTGGCGCGGTGGCAGGTATCCGAACTCGGTGCAGGCCGGCCGGTGCGGCGCGACACATTTATGACAGACAGCTCGCCTGCAGCCGGGCATTGTCTCCGCCGCCTTCCCCCTCCCCCTCTCCCCCCGCGGTAAGCCGGAGCTGCAGACGCTGACCTGGAGCGCGCCGGCTGAGGTGCCGGGCCTGCTGGGACTCCGATCCAGCCAGTCCACCAACGAGTCCCTCGCGACTTGAACGCGTCGCGCTGGCCACAATTTGGCGAGAAGGACGACGCGAGGGGAAAGGGGTGACACGTTTCATCCTCAGAGTCTGATAAGAGGAGCTGAAGGCCGTAGAAGAAATTTTATCCCCGATTTCAAATCGATGTTGAACTGGTGTCAAAATGATCGGAAAAGAAAAAGGAAATTGTTGGTACCCAACCGCCATCACTCATGTGCAACATGCAAATTTTAAATTTGGAAACTGGAGCGCATCGGACTCCACAGTGAGCCGCGCGCCTCGCCAGTCGGCCACTGCTTCCCCCTCCATGCCTCGCCTCGGCCATCCTGCTTGCACTGCGCGGGTGAGACAGAGACGGACAATGACATCTGTTCGAGCGGCCCGGGCTGCACCGGCCGCGCCGCAATTTCGCCGCACTGTCTGGCCATCGACACTGCCAAAACGCACCGCGCTGTCCGTCACCGGCCAGAATGCACGGCAGGTATAGGGATTTCCACCCAGAACTAGGACCCATTTATTTTTTGAAAGTACCTGACTGTAGTGCCATCTCTCGGGAGAAGGCTACACTACCTGAACGAAAATGGCACGGAGTATTCGCAAAAACGACTCCCCGTCAATACACAAAATAAGTTCCTTTAGCCATCGCCAGAGTCCGGCAGGGGGGCAAGCGCCTTGATCAGGAAGCTCATTGCAAATGTTCCACCTATTTTGTTCACCTACCGTCAACGGGGGTAACTTGGGACACCAGGGGTAACTTGGGACAGTCTGCCCTGTACAGCTTGTTGGTGCTGCCATTCTGCGACGGGGCTTCCTGGCGTCAAACCCGCGGCAGGGTTTTGTTTTCAGAGGCCTTAGGGCACGCGCGGAAAGGTGCACTGTGGGAAAAAATACAGTAAATCCTGTAGTGGTTAGTACAGCTGTCACTGTAGGGTCAGTTGGGGTAATAATGGGACAGTTTGAATAATAAGGTTTCCACAACTGAACAATGGCGAGTTGGAGTGTTTCTAATGCTTTTAAAGGATAGGGTACTCTGTTCCACACCATTTGGCGCTAAAATAAGATCAAAAAGTCATTTAATTTTGCAGTTGTGTAAAATAAACTGTGAAAATTCGGACTTGTAAGTTTGGGGTAATAATGGGACACGCTGGGGTAAAAATGGGACAAGGGCTTAGCAGAGGTAAAACAGGCCTCAAAGTTTTCCAAACAGACACCACTTTATAAAATTCGATCCGTCTCAACACGAGGAACAATAAATGTCATCACATGCCACCGGTTCGGATGAAAAATGAAGAGGCATCGCGCTTCAAAAGAACTTGGGTGTAATTTGACCTTTTGCGACTATTTGTTACTTTCAAAGCCTATTAACTTTTTAAATATCCGTCCAAACCCATAGCATGTGTTGACATTTTTTGTTTGTATTGTCGAGGCCTATCTATTTCCATTCAGAGATGTCAATTCGAACAACTTTGAAAATTTTCTCCCCAAAGGCCACAATTTACCATTAACCAAGTGTCCCATTTTTACCCCAGGAGTGTCCCATTTTTCCCCAAAGTGGTGTCCCATTTTTACCCCACAGGAAAATTCTACAATTGCAAGTTAACGAATGCATTGATGTCAAAATGAGTTGGTGGATCGAAATCCTCGTTCTTTTAGCTTTCCAACACACTATAATACTTCACTTTTCTGTTTATGGGGGGTTCTGTAGTGTTCTAATTAGATGACCTCTGCGGCAAATTTTTCCAACCTTTAGAAAACCCATAATTGCTATGTTTCGCTTGATTTCTTAATTCTCATTTCTATGAGCAGTTATTGTCCCGCCGAATGATTAATGGAATACTAGACACCTCAATGAACATTTTAAGCACAAACATGTCATTGTAGGACGTTTTAAAATGCCAAAACTCGTCAAGTTTAGAAAGTGTCCCATTTTTCCCCAAGTTTTCAGTGTCCCATTATTACCCCAACTGACCCTAGTTCAGAGTACAGGATTTACGGTACTTTTTTACAGGATCTACTGCACTTTGTACGGGATTTGATGTACCACAGGAGTGTAGTACGGAATATCCTGTACCAGGTACAGTAAATACTGTAGCCAGGCACAGTAAGCCCTGTGTTCTGAACTACAGTAAATCCCGGCAAAAAAATTAACGGGATCCACTGTGGTTTTTTTGCGGAGTGTGAAAGAGGTGCATAACATCACAATTAGTATTTGAGAAACAGGAAACTACATAATAGGGTTTTTGACAAAATATGTCAATCAATGACAAGTTGACCCTAGTGCAAGGGGTGAAATGCAGATTTAGCCGGTTAGTCTCTCTGGGTTGTTAGATCATGCACAGACAATAACGTTCTCAAAAGGGCGTTGATTATAGTTTTCCCATCTTCGGTCCAGACTTTAATTTATAAAAAATCAAAATTTTACGGGGTAACTTGGGACAGTCTTTTCCTCATGTTTCCAGCAGTCCTAGCCTTCTAGGAGTTGACTGACCCGGTCCCTGACATGACTTAAACTTCCGATTTTACGCTAATGATGGAAAGAGATGCCTTGCTCTGCAGTTTTGTCTTCTGGTAATTCATATTTTGAAATTTTCAGAAAATGCTTGGATAATACCAGTAGAAAAGAGAGTTCCACGTAGAGCCCTAGATATAGTCCGATGTCGGTCCTACAAGAGTTCCTAGGCCTGAATTCTTGGTCTACATGATGTGACTTAAATTTATTGAACTTCTTCGCAGCCTGCGAAGGATTTTTGCTTTGTATTACAAGGTAGGTTTACGCCAGACCGCGTCTTGTCGTAACAGGCTTCGCGATATCTCGCGGCCTGTCCCTCCAATCCGCGCCTGGCGCACCTACCTTGGCCTGCGGCGCTAGCCTGCCTTCGGCAGCATTGGCTTGTCCATCGTCGGTTACTTCTTACGTGTTGCATGCTGGGGGGCTCCGCCCCCCAGACCCCCCTTAATTCTAGAAAGAGTTGCTTTATCTACAGATAACACGATCTTGACCCTTGTAACTTTTTAACTTGTCGAGGCTCGGGGGCTCCACCCCCCAGACCCCCCTTTCTTCAAGACAGAGGTAATCTACCTGCAGAAAACTCGATTTTTC
This sequence comes from Thrips palmi, assembly GCF_012932325.1. Taxonomy (NCBI): domain Eukaryota; kingdom Metazoa; phylum Arthropoda; class Insecta; order Thysanoptera; family Thripidae; genus Thrips; species Thrips palmi. Next base: position 14,465,598 of record NW_023144628.1, on the reverse strand, counting down.
GCCGTTTTTAAGGTGTTTTTCGGCTATAAAAACTGAACTAGTTGAGCTAGGATAGTGAAATTTCGCGTGTGCCGAGCCAATAATATACCTAATAAGCCTGCAAAATCTCAGCCAGATCGGCCGAGCCGTTCAGGAGGAGTAGTGCACACACACACACACACAGACAGACCGACAGACAAAACTTTTCAACCGCGCTGGAGTAACAGGCTTCGCTATCGCTCAGCCAACAAAGAAAATCGTTCGTATTACAAACGATTTCCTTCGCAGGCTGCGAAGCCGCCGTTTTCTTCGTATTACGAAGAGCTGTTCTTTGTAGGAATTTATCTGTGCAGACAAGTATGAAATCATAGGGAAAGGGTCAAACTTTAACATACTCTACAAACTGAAGTGTGTACTCAGTATGCATCTACAGATGCATACTTGCAAGTACACAGCTACAGATGCATACTTAGCTGAGTACACATCTACAGATGCATACTCAGCTGAGTACACATCTACAGATGCATACTTGGCTGAGTACACACCTACAGATGCATAACCTAACCTCTCCAAGTATGCATCTACAGATGTGTACTCAGCTGAGTATGCAACTGTAGATGTGTACTTAGCGGAGTATGCATCTGTAGATGTGTACTCAGCTAAGTATGCATCTGTAGGTGTGTACTTGCAAGTATGCATCTGTAGATGCATACTGAGTACACACTTCAGTTTGTAGAGTAGTTGGCATCCATTGGTCTGGGACCCAGAGGCAAGATTCTCAACCCAGACTCTGGGTTGAGAATCTTGCCTCTGGCGTTCAAAAACCGTGAAGAAGTGTCCCAAGTTACCCCCGTTGACGGTACGCAAATTCCTGGCGGTGCGCCGCCAAACATATTAGCTCTCAGTCTAGCTTCCAAGTTGTGAAAGCATCCGTGATTTGGATGCTGGCGTTCGGGTAACTGCAGTGCACAGGTAGCGGTGGTCGGTCGCTGGTTCCACTGCACCCTCCATAGATTAGTAACATGTCCATCAATTCATCGTTGGTGTAGCGCGCTGTCATTATGTGTCATCTCAAACTATGCACGCACCAACTACTGTCTTTGACCGTCTGCTACTCTGCTGTCAACAATAACAAGGTAGGTGTACGCAAGGGGAAATAACTTTGAATTTCGGTGTACAAAATTTTGAATTTCGCATGAATTTCGGTGAATTTCAATGAATTTCAATGAATTTCAATGAATTTCAATGAATTTCAATGAATTTCAATGAATTTCAATGAATTTCAATGAATTTCGATGAATTTCGATGAATTTCAATGAATTTCATTGAATTTCACAGCAAAATTCATGAATTTCACAACAACATTCATGAATTTCATCACAAAATTGAGGAATTTCGGTGTGAGATTTCGTTGCCGCTGGCCTGCAGAGCGACTCCGCATATCACCTTCGTCGCTCCGTCTCTGTCGCACTCATGGGGCGGCCCGCATAAGTGCGAGAGAGACAGAGCGACGAGGCTCTGCGGAGTCGGTCGGCAGTCGGCCGGGGAGCTGTGCTGGGAGCTGCGAACGTGTCTGTCTCCCCTAGCGCCCGCAAGGCCGCCAAGCTAGGCGACGAGGCGCGGGCGGCCACGGCTCAGACGAGCCCCGTTTGCACCGGCGGGTTCGGCAATACTCGGCTTCGGCTTTCTCGGACCTCTCTCTCGCACAGAGACTCGGTTGCCGAGCCGGGCCGGCTCGCCACGAGCGGCAGTGCCGGTCTCTAGTCACAAATATACACACACTTTGTAACCGAATGGGGAAGCCCTCTGAGTTTTCACGAGTGCGCGACAAGCTCAGTTGAACCAACGCAAGGGAAAGGGCGCCCGATTCTCCATTGAAAAGTGCAGCCATCCGGCAGTGTGGGTTGCGGGCGAGACCCAACCAGGTAGTCCGGGTCGGCCGAGAGAGGAGCGGTCTTGGCCCCCCAAGGACAATTGCCTCTGGCTGCAAAATGTAAATTCGCTTCTAGAAGTCTAAGAGTAAAATAAAGGAGCTCGTTCAATGCGCCATGAAAAGATGTACAGGAGCAGTTTTGAAATTCAGTTCTAGGTCTAGGCCTTCGGGAGATACACAAGAAAATGTGGTTCTATAATTCCGTAATCAAATTGGGTTAAAACTCAAAAATATCACAAAATCCAAAAATAAAATATGGCGTTAACCGCGTGGACATGAGGAAGCAGAATATGGCGCTTAAAGTGTTGAAAAATTGAAAGCGACAGAAGTTAAAATTGGAGACAATAGGAGGAGTGCACCGCGGCAGGCAGGCCGACCCTCGCACCAACACACATTCACACACACACGCACACTGGCTCACTCTCGGGGGGGGGGGGGGGTCTCGGGCGGGGAAGAGAGAAAACAGACGACAATGGCGTTTTACAATGAGGGGTCTTTGGGATGAATAGTCTTTGTTCACAAGTGGCTCACCCCAGTGATCTAATATTTTGCTTTATATTACAAATCTGAAAATTTCAAATTCGTCTTCCATTCCTTTCACTGCTTCAGAAACATGTTCGAATGAATTTCTAGGCCAATTTTGAGGGCAGCTGAGGTCCCAATATCCTGACGGCGTGGCGGGCGAGGGAGGCTTCTCGGCCCAAGGATGCAGGTCGCCGCCCCGGCTGCCCCCTCCCCCCTCCCATTCCTTCCCTCGGCAGGGCTCCTTGACCTTGCCTAATTGCGGGAACGTCTGCAAACAGTGTGTCACTTCTCTGGAGACTGGGCCTTTTTCCTGGCCGTTCTTTAGCGAAAACCTTCTCGAACCTTCTGGAACGACTTTCGGACGGCCCCCTGGCCGCCCGGGCATGACGTAGGTGAGTGCTCACAGCACGCCTAGCAACGCGACGGAAACGCGGGGATACACTCGCGCCAAGCCAAGGGATGAACATGGCTACTTTTGAGTCCCGACGCCGCGGTAATTTTTTCAGGGCCTTCCAGCCGCAACGGCCACTCAATGCTAGACGGGGTTGCTTAGGTCTGTAGACGGTCATTTAGACCAAATCTAGACCGAGAAAAATCGAATGCTTCCGACGGTATTAGAAGCCAGGCTGCTTCAGCCTAAGCGCGCATACCGGAGAGCTCTTACCGCATTAAATTACAAGGAAATTGCATGAAAATGATTGTTTTTCAATGCACTTCCACGTTTTGTACAACTATTATTTAGTTTTTGTATCAATTGATATACTTTTATCCATTTAAATGAATCTTAATTACTTTTGGACCATAATTCACGTGGTTTCTTGAATTCCGGATCAAATATCATGAATTTCAATGAATTTCAGACCGCAATTCATGAATTTCGATGAATTTCAATGAATTTCGGACCGAAATTCATGAATTTCAATGAATTTCGATGAATTTTAGACCGAAATTCATGAATTTCAATGAATTTCGTGAATTTCAATGAATTTCAATGAATTTCGATGAATTTCAATGAATTTCGATGAATTTCAATGAATTTCGGCTTGAAATTCATGAATTTTGAATTTCGGTGTACAAATTTTTAGGAGTTATTTCCCCTTGGGTGTACGCCAGACCGTGTCTTGTCGTAACAGGCTTCGCGATGCTGCGCCAGTTTCGACCATCCACGCCTGGCGTACCTACCTTGGCCTGCGGCGCTAACCTGCCTTCGGCAGGCTGCTTTTCTAGGCAGGCCGTGGAAATGGGCGTGATCCCCTCAAAAATAACATTTGGTCATCAAAATCTACACCAATCGGATTCAACTTTCGGTCGGGGGTCCGAACGGGTTCTATTTTCGTCATCAGCAGCCTCAAAAACATATGAAACGATATGAAACTTGACACAAAGTTGAGAGTACCCAAAAAGTTGTCTTTTTTCTGCCGTTTTTTAAGTGTTTTTTGGCTAATATGACCGAATGGATTGAGATAGAAAGCTGAATTTTGGTGTGTGGCGAGCCAAGGATATATCTAATGACCCTGCAAAATCTCAGCCAGATCGGCCGAGCCGTTCAGGAGGAGTACTGCACACACACACACGCAGACAGACAGACAAAACTTTTCAACCCCACTGGAGTAACGGGCTTCCCTTTCGCTCAGCCAACAACGCCCCCTCCCCTCCCCCACTGCTCTGCGCCTAGCGAGTGGCGACACTTAGAGCCACTAGCGGGCGCTTGAGTAACTCGCTCCACCTGCCGCCACCTCCCACTCCTGCCCAAGCTCCTGCCCCGGTCGGCCAAAAGCGCCCGGCGCACAGTGGGATAGAAACCCGAAAACGTGGCCAAAATTGATTTGCAGACGCATCTGAAACGGGAAGTGCGTAATTTTTGGAGTGTAAGGGTTTTTGGGGTCAAGGATTTCAAATCTGCAATCAAAATTCAATTTTGAAAATATCCAGGGGGGGGTCAAGGGGGGGGTAAATTTTAAAAATGTCCAAATACATGTGCGACAGCATCATTTCCTATAGATTGAGAGTCCGGGATTTCAAATCTGTAAACAAATTCAATTGAAAAATCCGGGGCGGATCAAGCTGAGGGACACGTGAAAGTTATTAAAAATCTACCAGAATATGGCGACCACATTTCCAAATAGATGTGCGACGCATCATTTCCTATAGATTGAGAGTCCAGGATTTCAAATCTGTAAACAAAATTTAATTTTGAAAATATCCAGGGGCGGATCAAGGGGGGGTAAATTTTAAAAATGTCCAAATACATGTGCGACGCATCATTTCCTATAGATTGAGAGTCCAGGATTTCAAATCTGTAAACAAAATTTAATTTTGAAAATATCCAGGGGCGGATCAAGGGGGGGTAAATTTTAAAAATGTCCAAATACATGTGCGACGCATCATTTCCTATAGATTGAGAGTCCAGGATTTCAAATCTGTAAACAAAATTCAATTTTGAAAATATCCAGGGGCGGATCAGGGGGGTAAATTTTACAAATGTCCAAAATGTCTCGATCACTATAATTCAAGTAGGTTTTCAATCGTATCAAAATTCAATGTTGAGAATATCCCAGGGGGTGATCAGGGGGGATTTTACAAATTCAAATTCTTGGCCAAACATTCTAGATTGGAGTCATAAACTGTTACAAACAAAATTACTCTTCATCACTCAACTCCTCATCGCTTTCAAAGTTAGCAACTTGCTCTGCCAAGAGCTGCCGTAGTCCTTCAGAGAGAGGAGCCTTCTTCTTTCTTCTTCGGCAGCTGCTTGGAGAGAGTGAACATAGAACTGGATCGGAGGTGACGAGAAGAGCATTGAGAAGGTCGGTAGTTGTTGCAATGGCAGATGACTTGCGGGTGTGGTGAGCCCGTATCCTCCGAAGGTCTTTGTTTCTGCTCTCAGCAGCCTCCTCGCTGAGCATCCCCATGGGCAGTGGCAACACCTTCATAATGTCTGCACCATGGATGAGGGCTTTGTGGGGAGCCGGAGGCATGTAGTACCATGGGTACAGGCGCACATACAGCCTGGCCGTATCCACCGCAAAGGCGCGATAGGCATGGGCATCAACCACAAATCCCGTCCGCACGGCTTGAAGGATGATGTTCAACCTTTCTATGAGTGTCAGATCCACCCCAGTTATTTGAGAGAGTGTCTCTGGCATCTCAAATGCCCTGCGAACTGTATTTCCAGTGGTGCTGTTGCCTACACCTCCAGACTTTGGGACGTCTACAAGCAGGTTCATTCTTTGCAGAAACTGCTGCTGCATGTCTCTTTTGACGTCCTTCAAAGTCTTTTGGTCGGCCACTCTCCATGCCGGGACCTCCTTACTCAATCGGCGTGCAACCTCAATTCTGCAGCCAATAGAGATTAGCCAGGAAAACACGCGAAGGAGTAGGTGGAGAGGAGAGAGGCCCATCTTCATCGCAGCAAGGTTGGTGGGCCGCTGGAGAACCACATCAATGTTGTTCAGCTCAGATATGGTGCTGGAACAGGCGTTGCACTTCTGGGATGAGGCCCCAACCACATTTGCCACAACCTTGGCATCGACCATGGTGCAAACCACCTCATGCGTGACGCAGCAGTCTTTGTCAGCGCATTGGACGGAAGATGGGGTTAGCGCCATGATCTCTGACTCCACTGAGGACATGCAGTCTCTTGTAAACTCAGCAGTCTCCTTCTGGTACATTATACGCAGTGGCCGGCAGTAACGCCCAGACGCTGGGACAGGATTTCTCCAGATGATTTTCCCACCTGTCTCAAGCTGGAGAGGAACGAGACTCATGAAGAAAACGCAGGCATCACTCTGCAGTGCTTGATTTTCTTTATCTTGTGAAAAATTATTATATGAGCTTGATCCGTCTCCGCCATACTTGCTGATAAGCTTCAGCGTCTGGGCGTCTTCTGCAGGGAGCTGTTGCAGAACCGGCTCCTGCACCTGAAGGAGCCTCTTAGTAGTGTGGTCCAAGAGGCCCTGGAGGGTGATTGTAGCGCTCTCTTCTGTGATGCTGATGCAATCTTCCGGTGGGTAGGTAGATTTCTTCACTAATGCCACATCAGCGTACGGGGGAATTATTTCCGCGCCACTCTTAACGGCCAAGTTCCGCACTGCTTGATACTGTTCTTTAGAAAAGCCACTATCTGACACGAGAAGTGTTGCTTCTTCTGTTGGTATCCGCTTAGGGGGGTCGGTAGTGCACCGTTTTAAGAGATCTGCTGACTCTTCAGGAGAAGTCTCAGATAGTCGCAGGATGAGCTGAGATGCAGAATGGTTTCCCATGTCGCGCATCTTGCTCGCAAGTGCCTCCGCAAGTTCAAGAAGAGAGTACTGTTCCTTGATTTTGGCGACAGCTCTTCGTTTGGATCTGTCGCTGCTCTCCCCAAAAGGCTTCGGTTTGGCTCCAGCTGAGCGCTTTACTGTGGAAGGTTTTGGCGGTGCAGGAGTAAACCAGGATGCAGTTTTCACTGTTTTCAGCCATTCTTTGTTGGTTTGAATGAATCTGTCTTCTATTCTTCTTGCTTCCCGCCACTTTTCTTCCACAGACTGATGAAATCTATGTGCTGCAGATTTGACTGCGTCGACGGTCAGGTTGAATCGTTGTGCTAAACCAGCTTCTAAATGTGATGAATCCTGAAAAGATGAAGAGCCTATAGGGCGCAACAGGCGAAACATTTCTTCATATGTAATTTCCGCCATTGCAAATTGTAAGCAGAAAATCCAATCAAAAACACAATTTGATACTAATTTTTTTTATTGAAATCCTAAGTTTACAAAACACCTAGCATAAGTACAAAAAATTGGTTTGTGAAAACTAAAAACTAAGTTATAGTGAAACCTAAAATGAAAAAAGGGCAAACCAAGATATATTTGAGCTCAAAATCACATATTTAGACACACTTGGTGCTTGCAATTCTGGCTCAAATAATTCCTAATCAAAGTTCTGTCAGAAACAAATTATTTGAGCTCAAAATCGTTTTTATAGGCACACTCAGTGCTTACGATTTGAGCTCAAATAATTCCTAATCAAAGTTCTGCCAGAATCAAATTATTTGAGCTCAAAATCGTTTTTATAGGCACACTCAGTGCTTACGATTTGAGCTCAAATAATTGCTAATCGAATTTCTGTCAGAAACAAATTATTTGAGCTCAAAATCGTTTTTATAGACACTCTCGGTGCTTACGATTTGAGCTCAAATAATTCCTAATCTACGTTCTGCCAGAAACAAATTATTTGAGCTCAAAATCGTTTTAAAAGGCACAATCGGTGCTTACGGTTTGAGCTCAAATAATTGCTAATCGAATTTCTGCCAGAAACAAATTATTTGAGCTCAAAATCGTATTTTTACACACTTATGGTGCATACTATTTGAGCTCAAATAAGTCCTAACAAAAAATTGGTCGGCCGCTACCTATTTTTGTTTCAAAATCAAGTTTTGTACTAAAAAAGTGGTGCTCATTGGGCACGCCGTGAGGTCGACGTCGACGTCCTTCCATGTCCGCTATGACGACCCTCGTGTTTGAGCTGGCCATCGAGACCTTGACCAACATAAAACGGCCCTGAAGACCGATTTTTCCTATGGCCACCAATTTCCGATAGATACGAGGACGTACCACGAGGTCGCCGACGAGGCCGACGAGGAAGTCGTACAATGTTTGGAGGCCAAAGAGGCCATGCCCGTGAACCCCTTTGGTGTCCGGGACTTTTGATGACGGTATTCTCATCGTGGGTTCTTGCGCTCTCAGGAACTGGGTGTTGGCCAAGATCTGCGCAACCGTTTGTCCAGGATGGGGACGAACACAAAAAAACACTTCAAATCGACCCACATCGAGATGTTCATCGCCATCCTGGACAAACGGCTGCGCAGATCTTGGCCAGCATCCAGTTCCTGAGAGCTCAAGAACCCGCGAAGAGAATTCCGTCATCAAAAGTCCCGGACACCAAAGGGGGTCGCCGTTCGCCGTGACGGCCTCTTTGGCCTCCAAACATTGTAAGACTTCCTCGTGGGCCTCGACGGCGACCTCGTGGTACGTCCTCGTATCTCGGAAACTGGTGGCCGCAGGAAAAAACGGTTTTCATGGCCGTTTTATGTGGGTCCTGACGGTCTCGATGGCCAGCTCAAACACAGGGATCATCATGGCGGACACGGAAGGACGTCGTCGGCGACCTCTCAAGGTGCCCCATGACGTTATAAATGCGGACGCAATAATGAATACAACCTCAGTTTCTTAATTATTTTTTGAAGTCTTTTTTTTTATTGCAGAAATAAAAGCTTAGTCAATTCTTGCGATTTACCCTTAATTGGCTCTACAAAGTCGCACGGCATTCAAAATGGAGCACTTTGGAGCAAGATTTCTCTTTTGCTACTTGTAGTCGACATATTGGTGCGTGATCTCCCGCAAACCGTTTCACCGTGAACCGCCGTTAAATTTAGTTATAGTCAATTCAATATATCTTGTCGATTTTTATGAAATTAATGCAATGTTTTACTTAAATCGACTTTGTGAGGCGACCTTTGTGGCTACAGACGTTTTTCTTACGCCAAATTGTTCAGGAAGAAACGGACTTTAAATGGTCTAAGCCGCTTTTTATCTGGGAAGGTGCAAACAGGTCATAGACAGTGCCTAAATAAAGCAATTTTTGCTAACTTTTCACAAAATTTTCGTTTAATTATTTATTCCTTTTCCGACGGAACTGGAAGCTCTATGGGTCGGTTCCGACCCGAAATATTTTGAATATTGATGTTTTGGGATGTTAACATTGCACGCAGGCTGTTATGAGAGGCCTGGGCCACGTTTCATTTTAGGGTATTTTGGCCACGTTTTCGGGTTTCTATCCCACTGTGCGGCGGTGGCGGTGCGCCTGCGGAGGCGAGGGTAGGCCACCCATCGAACTGATATGTGTTGAGATGAACTCTGTACCTGCAATGGATTTGAGGCGTCACTGCCCACTGCAGCCTTCAAGCCAGTTAAATTTATAACCCTCTCATGAAGGTCAGAAAGTCGTAATGCCACAATCCATCCCCCCCCCCCGCAAGGCCCATTACTTCCAGTTCTTTTGAGTTATCAGTTCCCCACAAAAAAACTACTTTCAGTTTTTAAAAAAATCACAATTTTCAGAGGATACGTTCCTGTCCCTTGTATGTAAAATCATTTGTCGTCTCACAAGTCCTATGTCAATCCGAGGTCCAAACCAATTTTTTTCAATGAACTTTTTATTCTCTTTTAGAATATACAACAGCCAAATGTCTCAGACTTTAACTGGGCCTTCATTTTAACAATTCACATTTTTTTTTTAATTCTGTAATTTTCCTTCAAAATGGGTGTGTTTCACGGTAGCCCTTTGGTGATACCTGGAGGTCTGAATTTTTTTGTGGACTCTCTACCTTTATCCCTATAGACCCACAAAGTTTCAGCCCAATCGGAGGTACCAAAGGGTTGGCAGTTCGTTGACTTGAGAAATAATGACTCAATTTCATACACTGAAAACGTAATGGTCGGACACATGGCCAAATTATGGGGTGACAAAAAGTCACGCCAAAAATTGGCGTGATACGAAATTCACGCCGAAAAACGGCGTGACATGTGATCACGCCAAACAGCGTGACTTGTGAGTAACGCCATCATTTGGCGTGAATGACAACGCGTTTTAGGAGACAAGTCACGTCAAAAAGCGGCATGACAAGAAATTCACGTCAAAAATTGGCGTGAATTTTTGAGTCACGCCGATTTTTGGCGTGACTTTTTGTCATGCCGTTCAAAGGCGCGACACTTGATTCACGCCCCTGCAGCGGCACGAAGTCACGCCGATAGATTTTCAGTGCTCTGAGAATCCAAACGCTATGAGTATAGCGTCAATTGGTGCAATGCAAAATCATTGCACATGAAGTGCAATGCCTCCCCTTTCCCATGCAAAAGCATACGGCATTTTCGGAAAGCATTGCACGTATGGTGCGATATGGCTCTGGCATTGCACGTGTGGTGCGATATCTCAGCGCATTGCACCATACGTGCTATACTCATAGCGTTTGGAATCTCAGTGTGTATAAGCATTTAACCCTGAAACGGCTAGTGAGCCAGCCGGGTCGGCCGTTTAAGTCTCTTTTCACACTGTTGCTTCCGTGATAACGTAACTTCCGTGATCAAAACACCCGTTACAACGTATGTGAATACCTGAAGGCTCATGCTTTTAGGAAGGTAGTGGCCTTTCCTATAAATACCATTGCCATAGCTCTCGTATCATTCAGGACCCCAGTAATCAGGAACTTAAATTGATGTTCATTACTTTCAACAAATTAGAAACGTCAAAACTACCCCGAAACGTAAGGATCGCTCACCTATCATTTATATGGTCCTGGCGAAGACCGTGAAGACGCGTGTAGTACTGTTAAGGATAACGATTGGGATGCAATAGAGCAACTTGTCTCGAAACTAAACTTTATTAGTTACATTTAAGTACATCGTGACTCAAGATTGTTTCTTTTTGTCTCTTTTAGTTTGTCTCTCCTTCCTCTGGCAGTTGGCATAAGGTTGTAAGTCCGTTGTCATCAGTAAACAAATAGAAGGATCCGGGTTCCCTGTGGAAAGGACAAAAATTTAATCTTGTGTTGCAAGTGCCTTTGACTTACTATTTGACTTCGTATTCGATATGTTTGACAACTTACTTAAAGGAGACTTTATCACCCATGCATGCGTCCGCTTGGTCTGTGCATTTCCCATCCATAGCATTTAAGTCGGTTTTGCAGTAGACCGCTTGGTATGTTTGGCCTGTTGTTACTGTCTTGGCGAAGTACTTGTGCGACATGCCATGAGAGCAAGTACCTAAGGAAGAAGAAAATGAGGTTATGGGTGGTTATGCGATAGCGCCATTAATTAACAATCTGGCTTTCGCTTTGTACACTGTAAGGTAAAAAATCAATTGTGGGTCACATTTTTGAAAATTCCAAATTAAGGCCTTTAATTCTGACCTGGTGACAAAAGTGCATGTGCGGCCTTTAACTATGGTCCTTGGACTAAGTTTTGCAGCATAGTAGCCCTGTCTGTCATCCTTATTTACTAAGCTGTGGCTGTTTTAAAAATAGTCTGTTTTGGCCCACAATTGATTTTTGGAACCAGTTGTGGGTCAGCATTGTAGGAAGCTCAAATTTGGATATGATTTGCTTAAATGCGAGAGAAATTCACTTCTGAATTTGTTTTTCGGAATCGTGAAAACTGCAGGATATATATGTAGGACAATGAATCAATTGTGGGTCACATCAATTGTGGGCCATTTCGTCTTTTTGCTTGTAAATTGACCACTTTTGCAAGATATTTTCTTATTTTCATTAATTAAAGGTCCCTGGTTCTCAATAAACCAAGCAGACACGTTTTTCACTCAAAAAGGAAAAATACATAAACAGGCTAATTTCACTGTGAGACAGATGTGAGTTTAACGTCCTGGATTAGAGACGAAACTTTTATAGTGCATATTGTAGGGCCGTCGGTGTGGTAGACAATCCAACACAACACCCTGTCATCATGAGGTATTGCTACAGTTTATTATCTATTTCAGTCAGAATATATAGTCTGTAGGGATTGATTTGACTCCTTATAACAGGGCCGGACTGGCCTCGGGTGCCTAGCCCGCAGTTGGAGAGCGGTTCCCTTCCGGGAGCTATGTAAGCCCCGAAATGCCCCCCCCCCCTCCCCAACAAAAAAGCCTGATGGCAGACTGGAAGTAAGAGCTAGCGTTGTCATTCGGGGCTGTAGCTTAACATAACCTTCGTATCGTAATACTAAATGTGACAGAGCAGAAAAATGGAATTTACTGGGATACATCAGTCATTCAGAAGCGCAGCAAACAAAAAATAGCAGAAAAACTACCGGAAAATTTGTTTAAAATAATGGATCTGACATGGAAGCGAACGCTTCTTTGCCATCACCCGCGCACCATGGCATCGAACGATTTCGGCTGCACTATGGTAAATTTATGTTCCCTGACCTACTATGAACCTAAATCAGCAAGGGCGTCCCGTTTTATCTCGTAATTAGCTTCACGGTGGCAATTTGAAAAACAAACGATTTTTCGCCTCGTTGGATGGGCGCCATTTTCTCGACATTTTGAAGGGCCTTCCTTTGAAGCCTAATAGGAGCCGTTACAGTCGTCGCTTGGACATACACGCTATTTGGGAAGACAAAGGAAGGTTGAAGGAAGGTCTACCGCGAAATTCAAATCGATTCAATCTCCGTCGGGTCTGCGGTGACCCGTCGAAAAAAATGACCCACAATTGATTCGTGACCCACAATTGATTTTTTACCTTACAAAAGGTCCCCGGATATACGAAACCCAGCTCTGATGAAGCATGAGAGCAGGGCGCCCTGCTCTACAAATCAAAGAGTGTACATAGTATGCTCTAACTGGAGCATGCCTGCAAGCACGCTCTAGCTAGCGCATGCCTGCCAAGCATGCACTAACTGGTGCATACACGCCATGTACACGCTTCCTGATGCAGAAAACTCCCTATCCCTTATGCAGTAAATGTATGCTTCAGTTAGCGTGTACATGGCATGTATGCACTAGTTAGCGCATGCTTGGCAGGCATGCGCTAGCTAGAGCGTGCTTGCAGGCATGCTCCAGTTAGAGCATACCATGTACACTCTTTGATTTGTAGAGTGGAGAAGAAGCCAAGAGCCACCCATGCACCGCACGCACCGCATCGGCCGACGGGGGACCAGCTACAGGGCGCAAAGAGCTAAAGTTTCCACGGCGCCATGGATAAAGTATTGTGATGCAATGAATGTCACGTCGTAATAGAACAGGAATTGTGTCACGTTGGTTTAAACCTTTCACATTCGTTTGATCGTTGGTAGTCCACGTTCATACGAATGTAACGACCGTGATGTCGTATTCAAACGAACGTGACCGAACCAACATTCTTTCGAAAACCCTCATTCATACTAAGTGCAAAAACCACTGTATATTTTGCAATAAAAAAAAACTTGCCTCCATAATGGATTTTTAAAATTTTGCAATAAAAGCATCACAGCAAATTTTGCATCAAAAGTATTACTTTGTGGCAATAATGCGTTCAAAGAAAATGCAGTGAAAAGTTATTGCGAGAAAAGTACGACAGAGGGCTCTACCATCTGATCGTAGGAGTCGCAAACTCGGTTTGATCGCAAAAAAAGTAGTAAAAGTATTGCAAGTTGAACGACAGTGCAGCCACTGAGAATGAAAGAATCATGATCATGACTAAAATTTTGGGCGAGGAGTTCTTTATCACCCAAATTTGGGTGAGGAAGGTATCCTTGCCCAATTTGGGTGAGGAAGGTATCCTTGCCCAATTTGGGTGAGGAAGGTTTCCTTATCCAAATTTGGGTGATAAAATATACCAAGCCCAAAATTGGGTATTGATCATGACTTTTTCATTCTCAGTGACGTCGGGTACATTGAATAACAGTGAACCTACCTCCAACGTCCAAGCCACATCCCGGCTGGTGGCTACCGCCGTTGGGGAAAAAGTCGACGGTGCCGAGGGCCCAAGAGAAACCCAGGTCGCCGGCACAGGTGTGGATGACGTCCACCAAGTCCGCGTCCTCCTTGTCCAGACGGCCGCTGGCGGGGGTCACGAAGAACAGCGGCCACGCCGGGTCCAGTCCTGTGAAGCGGCGGAACGTACCGGGGACGTTAGTTTGATGAAGAGCGGTTGAGCGCACGCTTGACGAAGATTCGAGGAGGAGGCGGAATGCCACATGCTCAGTGTTGAGTGTTACATGCCGGTATGCTTAATCCTGAAGCATATATGTTCACACTCTAAGAGATCGTCTCTTGACACTCTCAATCCAGAAACGTGACATCACCACTGACAATATAGAAAGGTCAGACTTTTGACCGCTTAAACGGTCTTACTGAAATCTACGACCAAAAAAGGGTCATACTGAAATGTAAGACCGAAAATAGGTCATACTTCGATGTATGACCGAAAAACGGTCATACTTTATAGTGTATCACGGGTAAAGGCTGATATATCCCCAAGCTAAACAATAGCCAGTCTCGCTGATGTCTCACCGTTTTTTGGTCATACACACTCTTAAAACCTTACGAAGTATTTTGAGCATACATATAACAAACTAAAATACTTTGTTATACGAAGAAATAGTTCGTAAATTACGAAGTATTTTCTTTGTAAGCTTACGTATGCTCAAAATACTTTGTTATACAAACTACTTTCCTTTGTAAGGTCCAAAATAGTTTGTAAGGTTTTCTCAGTGCACTTAAGTATGACCTTTACCTTTTGTATCACCGAAAATCGGTCAGATATCTCACCCTTTGAATTTCAGTGACGTTAAAACAAACAAGAGAATTTTTGGCCGATTCACATCCAAACTGGGACAGGACGTGGCACAACGTCACGTTCGTTTCAACGTGATGTCACGTGCTTGGAATGAGAGTGAAGTGAATCTACTTTAGTGTTTCAAGTCATTGGCATGAATTCACGTATTACAAGTAGATTTTCTTGGTCCAAGTAAGGATTTTCTAGGGGTCCTCAAGGCAACTCAACCAGTTCTCTCATCCTTCAAGCGACATGCTATCGATATTCTTTTACGCTTTTCTACATCAATAGTACTTTGTTCAGAAGCTTAAAAGAGTTGTCAAGGCGAAATCCAAAATAATGTTTCTAAAATGAACTGTTTGCACGCTCTCAAATGCGCGCACGTGTCAACACGCCTCACCCTCAGACTCGTATTGACTTTTTATCCTTTGCTTACGTAGTTTTTTAAGCAGCAGTAATGTGTAGTATTTTCCTTGTAACCATGAACAATATTCTTCACAATAAAGACTTAATTGTCA